>NC_092769.1:78724485-78878878 GCF_047496795.1 Chiloscyllium punctatum
TTCTTAGGTAGGGAGACGTGGTCTTTCATTATCTTACTCAGTCAGGCATTCCTTCACCAACACACTAGTCACACGTATTGCCATCACTCACAACCTCTTGTCACTTTCTCTCTCTCTCTCTCGCTCTGTCTTCGCTGTTCCATCTCTCTCCTTGCGAGAACTGCTTGCATCGTTTGGTCACTGGTTTCACAATGATTGTCACACATCTGATCATACACTCCTCTTGCTAACTGTCTGGGGGCTAGGCAAACTGAGTATCTGAAAAATAAATCAAGTATACGTCTGAAATAAATACAGAGAGCGTCACACCTCCAGGATTTCTTTCTAACTGATTCTTTTCTTTGACGATGGGGAAGGGGGAGAACTTCAACTGCAATCCACTTCTCTGTCTGAGCAGAACTGAATGTCACTTTGAGCCAAAGTGACAGAGAACAGAGCAGCAGGATCCCATAAACCGCGGGAGGAAGTTTTCCCCACCCCCCCCTCCGACTGTACCCTTGGCTCGGGCAATGAAGTGGTTCCGAGAGTGGATCCGGTGCCTTGTACTCATCACACAACTATTCCTTGGATTTGAAGGTACTTGATCTCTGAATGAATGGTGTGGTGCCTACACACTGAGTCATTGTGGCTTTGAGTTTTTTAAAATTAAAAATACCCACGGTTAACTCCCTGTGAGCGAAGGTCTGTTTATCAGCAGTATTTGAAGGTTTTCCTGCTTGGTCCCACCACCCCTCCCCCTCAGGCCCTACATTCAGCCAACTCCATGAACCCACCATCCATCTGCTTCCACTAGAAGCTGCCTCGTAAACCAACAACACCTTAGGTTTAAAATTCTATTCATATTCCGATCACACCATCGACTAATCACTCCCTATCCCTCCTCCATCCTATACCCTCCCTATATCTGTCACCTCCTACATCCTATACCCCTCCCTATCTCTGTCACCTCCTCCAGCTCCTACCCCCCTCCCTATCTCTGTAATCTCCTCCAGACCCTACACCCCCTACCTATCTCTGTCACCCCCTCCCTATCTCTGTAATCTCCTCAAGGCCCTACACCCCCTCCCTATCTTTGTAACCCCCTCCAGGCCCTACACCTCCTCCCTATCTCTGTCACCTCCTCCAGCCTCTACACCCCTTTCCTATCTCTGTAACCCCCACCAGGGCCTACACCCCCTCCCTATCTCTGTAATCCTCTCCAGCCTGAACACCCTTCCCTATCTCTGTCACCTCCTTGCAGCCTCTACACCCCCTCCCTATCTCTGTAATCCCCTCTAGCCTCTACACCCCCTCTCTACCTCTGTAATCTCCTCCAGTTCCAGCCTCCTGAGCATCCCTCAATTCTCCGCCATTGGAGGTCATGCCTTCAACTGCCTGGAGCACCAAGCTCTGAAATCCATTCACTAAAGCTCTCTGAATGTCTATCTCTCCTCCAATTTAGATGTTCCTTAAAACTGCCCTCACCAGACAGAATGTACCTGTATGTGACTCAGGGCAGAAGATTTGAAACCTTGCTCTAGAATGCAAATTGTTTGCAATAGATGCAACCTCTTTGATGTGGAGTTCAGGAACTAGAATCCGGTGGAATTTTAGTAAAATGTTGATGTTAGATTAATTGACTGATACAGCACTGATGCTGGGTGTCTGGCCCATTCTGCCTCTCCATATCTCTTTATCATCTCCTGTTTCAGATATTTGCCACTTACCAAATAAAGTATATTGATCTCTGCTGCAACCATTCCATGTGGAAATTTCAACAAACTTATAATTAATTTTATCCTCTGAAGCTTTTCTCTTTCTCCATCTATCTGAACAAAGGAACATGAGGAGACCATTTGGCCCCTCGAGCCTGTTCCACCATTCATAGAGAGAGTGGATGATCTGTAACCTAACTCCACATATCCACCTTTGCTCCATTTCCCCTTTAATCCCATCGGTTCACACAATACTCTTCTTGATTTCAGATTTATAAGTAACAATTACACTTTGTGAAAGAGACTTTGAAATCTCAGAACATCCCTGTGTGTGTCAGTATTGTCCACCTTTACTCCTGAAATATCTGACCTGAATTTAAACACATTCCCCCCACCCACCACCCCACTGTCCTGCACTCCCTAATCAGTTCCTCTCAGTTTCCCTTTTAAAACCTGGATCGAATCACCTCTCAGCCTTCTCAAATTGAAGGTAATATAACTCCGAGTTTGTTGAATATTTCCTTGTAGCGTAACCCTTGGTCTGTGGATCATTCTGGTAAACCTCTGCTGCAGTCCCTCCAAGATCACTCCCTCCTTCCTGAGGTGTAGTGCCCAGAACTGCTCCCACCGTAGTTTAACCAGGGCTTTGTACAGCTGAACTGTGACATCTAACCCCTCTGTATTCTAGTCCTAAACATAAAACCGCCAGCATTAACGAGGCATGGGTTCTTTTCTGGACCTCCTCAGACATGTTATTAATTTATGTGCATGACCTTTGAACTCCAACTAAAGTTGCTAGCTTTTCACCGCTTACAAATTACTTTAACCTGCTCTAATTTAAAGAAAGTCTGACATTTAACCATCAGTTATTTTAATTGCTACCACCTTCATGGCAATGCCTTTAGCAATCATTGTCTACTTGCCAACCAATCAGCATGCTCCTGTCATACAGCAAGAATGTTGCTTTTCCCTTTGTGTCAGTATTCTTGCAAATTGTCCTGATCAGTGCACAATGTAAACTGTGATTAAATGTGCTGCTTTTTTCAACAATAGTTGATCTATTGTGTTCACCTCACACTTGCCTACATTGAGATCTATCTGCCACAGTTTTGCTCATTCACACAATCTAAGAATACCCCTTTGTAATTCTATGTTCAATCACTGTGTTAGCTGGAAAGCCGGTTATTTAGCTTCCTATCGCATTCTCTAAGTCGCTTATAAATACCATGAATAATTGGGGCCTCTATGGAGATTTCTGCAAGGACGTGTACCACTGGTGACATTGTTCCAATGAGGGAATCTACTTATTACCCTTGCCTTCCACTCCTCATATGTAATCTCCAAATCAGGCTCTGCTTTCAATTGTGTGAGTTAACAGTTTCTTATGACTGACTTTATAAATACTTTCTGGAAGTTGATATAATTAAGATCTGTGAACATTCCCCTGTTCTGTATGTTATGACTGTGCTGCAAGGACTGTGCTGGTAATCAAGCTGCACAAAATACCAGCCTCACCATTTCCCTGTAAATGTATTGATTCAATCACCAATATGGCTAATTACTGCCACTTGGTACTGTTACCATAAATAATAGACTTCCATCAGATTTATTTAATAAACTCAAAATACTCTGCTCATTATGAAACAAACCTCATTTCTAAAAGCAAATGGCAAAACCGGTAAGCAACTAAGCTATAATTTGGATTTAGAATTGTATTCCTCCCTGTTATTCCAAAACAGACACAGTCACACAATACAAAAGGCAACAAAGATTCTGAAGAGATGAAATTTTAAAAAAGACAAGCAAAAATCCTAAATAAAAACTGAAAGAAACTGGGCCGTGCTTTCATTCTCACTGTGCTTCTGCATTTCGAACTCGGTCCCTCTTTAATTTTCGCCTTCTTTCTCACTTGCGTTCACTCTTTTATGCTCTCTGTCTCTCATTTTCACTTTCCTCTGGTACTGATCTCTCATCTGCCTCACTCTATTCTTCCCATTTCCCATGGTGTCATTCCTGATGATAGGCTTATGCCTGAAACGTCGACCCTCCTGCTCCTTGGATGCTGCCTGACCTGCTGTGCTTTTCCAGCACCACACTTCTCAACTCTCTCACAGAGTCCCTCCTTCCCTCACTTTTTCACTTTATCTAAGTCCTCACTTTAAAAAGAACAGTGGGTGGTTCAGGATCAGAGAGGCCCTATCAGCCAATCTACCTGGTAGTACAGCTGCAGATCACTCTTCAGTAAGTCAGTGCAGAGTTTAATTCTCCTGTCTGCTCTGGGAATCTATTCCAACGTTGAACATCTCCTGAAAGTAGTTGTAATGATATCCATAACTAGTATGAACACACACCCCTTTGTTCTACCTTCACATTTAAGTGAAAAAAAATCTTCCCAATTAACTTTCTCCATCCCTGTTACCATCTCAGACACTTCAATAGGCCAGCTTTCAAATGCTCATCTCTAGACTGAATAGTTCGAGTTTCCCCTGTTGCTACCTTTCTGTCATTACAACTGTCACTACACTTCAAAAGTACAGCATGGGCTGTAAAGCACTTAGTGGTGGCCTGGGGACATTAAAGGTGCTAGTGAAATGGAAGTCTTGTTTTCCTTTGCTCAGTCTATCCCCAGAACGTAGACTCTGTGTTAGAATAGTGGGGAAAAGGTTTGAACTAGACTGGCAGGGTTCAGGAACCTGAGCAAACAGACACACACAAAGTAAATAAAGATAGAAATGAAGGATGAAAAAGTTGAAAGGCTAAAGTGGGAGGCAGAGGAAACAAGGGCAGCCAACAAGTAGGGCTGGAGTTCAAACAAACATGGAAAATCTAAAAATATCAAAAAGACAAATGTAAATATATCAAACATTTGCAATAAGGGAGATTGCAACGTGACCAAAATTGGGAACTGAACATTCAAATCTTTTGGAAAGGCAGACAAAACTGCAAAGGAGGTGGGTACCATTGTTAGTGAAAGATAAAATCAACGAAATAGTGAAAAAGGATGTTAGCACAGGAAATCTAGATTTGGAATTAGTCTGGGTAGAGCTATGAAGCAACAAGCAAGAGGCAGAAAATATCAGTGGGAGTTATCTATAGACATCCAAACAACAATGATTGGCATTAAACAGGATATTAGAGAAATCGGTACAGCAGTCATGGGTGACTTTAATCTACATATAGATTGAGCAACAATATTGCGGTGGATGAATGCCTGGAGTGTGTGTAAGATGGATTTTTAGAGCAATATATTAAGGAACAGGCTCAGGGGCAAATCAACCTAGAATTAGTTTATGCAATGAGAAGAGGTTAATGAATAGTTAATGAATAATCTTGTTGCGAGTGGTCTTTAGGAAAAAGTGACCATAACATGATAGAATTCTTAATTGGAATAGAAAACTCAGGTTCTAAATCTAAACAAAGCAAACTACACAGTTACGAGGGTGATAAAGCTGTGACAACATGATAATTTCATCAAAAGGCAGAAAAGTGAACAAGGAATGGTTAAAATTTAAGGAATTGCAGAGGTTACACATTCCTTTCACGTTTAAAGAACACAACAGGAAAAGTGATCTAACCATGATTAACAAAACAAATTAAGGCAAGTATTCAATACAAAGAGGAATAATTTAAAGTTGATCAAAAAAGTAGCAAATCTGAGGACTGGAAGCAATTTAAAATTCAACAAAAGATGATCCAAGAGGTTTATTTAGAGGGGGAAAATAGAGGAGAATAAATTTGCAGGGAACATAGAAGTGGACTGTAATAGCTTCCATCAGTAGGTAAAAAGAAAAAGAACAGAACGACGAAATGATAGAGCAATTAAACAAATACCTCTGTCCTGCCTTCACAGAGGGAGACACAAAAACATTCCTGAAATGTTAGGAAGCAAGGATATTTTGGGAAGGATGAATTGAAGGAAATGAGGAAATCAAAAAAAAATGGTTGAGAAATTAATGGGACTGAAAGTTGATACATCCCCAGGGCCTTGTAATCTACATTCCAGGGAACTAAAGGAGTTGGCCATGGAAACAATGAATACATTGGCTGTCATCTTTCAACATTCTATAGATTCTGGAACAGTCTCAGCAGATCTGAAGGTACCCGATATAATCCCAAATGTCTAAAACAGGGGAGAGGGAGAAAACCAGGAATTCTAGTCTAGTTAGCTTGACATTAATAGTTATGAAAACACTTGCAGTCTCTGACGAAGGATGTAATAACCGGGCACTTCAAAAATACGAACAAAATTACACAAAGTCAACATGGATTTGTGAAAGGGAAAATTGTGTTTGACAAACCTACTGGAGTTTATTTGAGGATGTAACTATCACAATAGATAAGGGAGAACCAGTGGATGTGGTGCATTTGGAGTTTCAGAATACGGATAAAGTCCCCTGTAAGAGGTTAGCGTGTAAAATCAAAACAGATGGGATTGATGGTAATACACTGGGATGGACTGAGAATTGGTTAGCAGACAGGAAACAGAGTAGAAATTATATAGGTCATCAGAGGGAAATACCATGATAAGTATGATACCACAGGGATCACGCCTTTGGCCCAAATATTTTCAATATATAGCAACAATTTGGATGAGGGAATCAAATGTAATATTTTGAAGTTTGATGACAACTCAAAACTAGGTGAAATTGGGAACGGTGAGGAGGATATACAGAGATCTCCGAGCAATTGAGACAAGTTGTCTAAGTGAGCAAATACATGGCAGATGCAATATAATGTGGGTAAGTGTGAGATTATCCATATGGTAAGAAAAACAAAAGGCAGAGTATTAATTAAATGGTGACAGATTGGGAAATGTTGCTGTACATAAGAACCTAGGTACCTTGTGCACCAGTCAGTGAAAGAAAGCAACGCAGGTAATGGCAGATGGTATAAAGGTGAGACCACATCTGGAGTATTGTGTGTAGCGTTGTTCTCCCAGCCTAAGATAGGAGGTTATACATGCCATTGAGGAAGGGCAGTGAAGGTTCATTCGGAGGCAAAGTCACTCAATATATTGAAGAAAGAAACAGATAGATTTCTAGAAGCTCGAGGTGTCAAGGAGTGTAGGGAGAGCGCGGGAGTATATGTGATAAGATCGAAGTTCAGCAATGAGTCATACCAATAGAATCATAGAGTTATATAGCATGGAAACAGACCCTTCAGTTCAACTTGTCCATGCCGATCAAATATCCTAAATTAATCTAGTCCCATTTGGCCTACATCCCTCTAAATCCTTCCTATTCATGTACCCATTTAAATGTTGCCATTGTACCAGCCTACACCAGTTCTTCTGGAAGCTCATTCTGTACATGCACCACCCTCTGCGTGAAAAAGTTGCCCCTTTAAATCTTTCCCCGCTCACCTTAAACCTATGCCCTCTAGTTTTGGACTCCCCCACCCTGGGGAAAAAACCTTGACTATTCACCTCATCCATACCCCTCATGATTTTATAAACCTTTATAAGGTTATCTCTCAGCCTCCAACACTCCAGAGAAAACAGCCCCAGCCTATTCAGTCTCTCCCTGTATCTCAAACTATCCAACCCTGGCAACATCCTTGTGAATCTTTTCCGAACCCTTTCAAGCTTCACAACATCTTTCCGATAGGAAGGAGACCAGAATTGCACGCAATATTCCAAAAGTGGCCTAACTAATGTCCTGTACAGCCACAACATGACCGCCCAACTCCTGTAATCAATACTCTGACCAATAAAGGAAAGCATACCAAACGCCTTCTTCACTATCCTATCTACCTGCGACTCCACTTTGAAGGAACTGTGAACCTGCACTCCAAGGTCTCTTTGTTCAGCCATACTCCCCAGGACCTTACCATTAAGTGTATAAATCCTGCCCTGATTTGCCTTTCCAAAATACAGCATATTTATCTAAATTAAACTCCATCTGCCACTCCTTGGCCCATTGGTCCATCTGGTCCAGATCCCGTTGTAATCTGAGGTAACCTTCTTCACTGTCCACTACACCTCCAATTTTAGTGTCATCTGCAAACTTACTAACTGTACCTCCTATGCTCACATCCAAATCATTTATATAAACGACAAAAAGTAGTGGACCCAGCACCGATCCTTGTGGCACTCCACTGGTCACAGGCCTCCAGTCTGAAAAACAACCCTCCACCACTACCCTCTGTCCTCTACCTTCGAGCCAGTTCTGTATCCAATGTCTAGTTCTCCCTGTATTCTCTGAGGTCTAACTGTGCTAACAGTTACCCAAGGAATCTTGTTGACCGCCTTACTGAAGTCCATATAGATCACGTCCACCACTCTGCCCTTATCAATTCTCTTTGTTACTTCAAAAATCTCAATCAAGTTTGTGAGACATGATTTCCCGTGTTTAAAGCCATGTTGACTATCCCTAATCAGTCCTTGCCTTTCCAAATACATGTAAATCCTGTCCGTCAGGATTCCATTCAATGACTTGCCCACCACCAATGTCATGCTCACCAGTCTATAGTTTCCTGGCTTTTCTTAAATAATGGCATCACGTTAGCCAACCTTCAGTCTTCTTGTTGAAGGACATTATGGGCTGAATGGCCTACCTCAGCTCCTAGTTTCTATTCTTTTCTCCAGACATGTTTGTGGCCCTTTGAAGGCGAAAGCTATCCATCCCATTGTGCGTGTGGTGACCCTCTGAAATATCCTTCCACTCAGCTCCACTCCCCCTGTTCCTTTTCCCCAGCCCAGCAATTAATTTTAACTTCACAACTATTTGTTTTTGAAATTGACATGTGAACTTGCTTCATCCTCGCTTTTTCCTGCGGCTTTCCCGGCCTGAGTTTCCCTTCCTAGTTGCAGCATTTACAACTGAAAGGTCATTGTAAACGCTACTGGCTGATATTCAGCCCAGCTGCCAACCTTGGTTCGGCTCTTTCTTTAGCTCCTGAGATGCCTCCCCTAATCCACACTGGCGCTCATTGAGAAAAGGAGAGCTCCCCACCTCACCCAATCCAACACAACTCTCTCCTCTCGCTTTCTCTCTCTCAGTCTCCTGGTAAACTGTGCCATCTTATGGGTTGCCAACTCCAGGCAAGTGTAGTCTTGGAGTACTCATCACATGACTTCTATGCGTTGGACTATTCCTCCTACCATTGGTCCAGTCCTCAGGCGACTGCCTTCCCACGGCCAAGTGAAAAGAGCACAAATCCTTTACTGACCAATTACATCCATTTTGAGTGTTAACTGTTGCCCTTTCCTGGAGGCTCTGAGCCAATCCTGAAGGGGTGGCAACCCCACCCACCATGTCTGATGTTGTCCCCCACTAAGGTAAATATATTTTAATCTCTCTCTGACAATTCTATTTTACATAATTACAGTCTGTTTAAAGGTGACATTGACCTACATGTGGAACAGAGACTGCTTCAATGGGAACACAAGCAGTATCTAATCTAGAAATTACTGGACAAACTTTTCTGTTTCCTTTTCAGATTTCCAGCATCTTTGTTTTACTTTAATGTCTAATCCAATCTTGATAGAGACTCTTAGATCAGGCGCTTTCAGTTACACCTCACATTGGTTTCTCAGGCTACACCCTTGTTTGTCTCTTGCATTTTACACTCAGTCATTATCAGTTTTCATTCAGCTACACCGCTCTAGATACAAACTCCCTCCACATCTCCCAAATGGCCTCCCTTTGTCATTCCTTTCTAACCATAACTGACTCAGTCTCAAAACACTATTAAACATGGAAGGAACAGAACCTTGGCCACATGTGAAGTGGCAGAGATTACAGAGGAAGGAGGTTATGCTACATCTTCATAAAGAATTGGCCTAGGTCCTAAATGAACGATCAGGTCTAATTATGAGGATTCTTAAGGTATTGGACAGGCTGCAGAGGATGCTCGATGTTACCATCACTGAATCCCCCACTGTCAACAACCTGGGAGTTAGCATTGACCAGAAGTTATGGTTGACTAATTTATTAGAGCTTTTAAGGAACTAACAAACAATAAATATAAATGGGAATGTGTAGATGTGGTGTACCTGGAGTTCCAAAGGTCACTAGATAAGGAACCACATCAAAAGTTAACACAGTGAACAAGGACACAAGGTGCAGAGGATAACATATTGACAATTTAGGGGATTGGCTGACTAACTGCAAAGGGGAGACATAAATGGAATCTTTTCTGGTTGATGAGATGTAGTGATAAGTGTGGCACAGGGATCAGAGTTGGGCCTCACCTTTTCACATTTTATATCCGGGACTTAGGTGAAGAGACTGTGGGTTTGGTTGCTACGTTTGCTGATGACAGAGTTTATTGTGAAGTGAGCATAAAGATTCTGCAAAATCATATCGGCACATTGGGCAAAGGCAGAAAAACATCAGCAGGAAGAATGGAAAGCAGTAGATTATTTAAATGGAGAGAAATTACACAACAGTGAGAGACAGCGAGATCTGGGTGAATCACAGAAAGTTAATACACAGGTGCAGCAAGTGATTCTGAATGTAAGTGGAATGGTGGTATTTATTGCAAGGCAAATGGAATATGAAAATAGGGTGTACACAGCATTGGTGAGACCACATCTGGAGCACTGTGTACAGATTTGGTCTCCTTGTCTAAGGATGCAATTGCACTGGAAAATAGTTCAGAGATGGTCCATTTGACTGATTCCTGGGAGGAAGGGGTTGTCTGATCAGAAAAGGTTGGGCCAGTTAGGCCTGCACCTACTAGAGTTTAAAACAATAAGAAATGATTTTATTTATACATATAAGATCCAGAGTGATCTTCCAGGGGCCATGGCAAGGATGCTTCCCCATGTGGGAGGGATGAAGCTTGGGGACATGGTTAAAAAATAAGCACTATCCCGTTTAAGACAGAAACAAAAACTCTGTGAAATTCTCTTCCCCACAGCGTGGTGGTGATAGTGGGATGGTTCAGTACTTTTATTATTATAGGTGGTCTCCAATTTACTAATGTCCAGCTTACAAGCGCTTGTCCTTACGAATGCGATCCTACACAGGGGTTTGATTCAAGGACTTGACATTCAAATGTTCCTGAGAAATGGCTGCTCAATATTGTCCTGCATTGTGTGTTGACTTGCATACAAATCAACTTACAAACGGACTCCAGAACAGAACACCTTCGCAAACCAGGAACTGCCTGATGTCATGGAGAAGTAAGTCCTGGACTGGAGGATGTCATGGGGAGTCAAGGCCCAGACTGGGGGATGTCATGGGGAGGCTAGGCCCAGACTGGAGGATGTCATGGGGAGGCTAGGCCCAGACTGGAGGATGTCATGGGGAGGCTAGGCCCGGACTGGGGGATGTCATGGGGAGGCTAGGCCCAGACTGGGGCATGTCATGGGGAGGCTAGGCCCAGGCTGGGGGATGTCATGGGGAGGCTAGGCCTGAACTGGGGGATGTCATGGGGAGACTAGGCCCAGGCTGGGGGATGTCATGGGGAGGCTAGGCCCAGACTGGAGGATGTCATGGGGAGGCTAGGCCTGGACTGGAGGATGTCATGGGGAGGCTAGGCCTGGACTGGAGGATGTCATGGGGAGGGGAGTCCTGGACTGGAGGATGTCATGGGGAGGCTAGGCCTGGACTGGAGGATGTCATGGGGAGGGGAGTCTTGGACTGGAGGATGTCATGGGGAGGCTAGGCCTGGACTGGAGGATGTTATGGGGAGGCTAGGCCCAGACTGGAGGATGTCATGGGGAGGCTAGGCCCAGACTGGAGGATGTCATGGAGAGGCTAGGCCCAGACTGGGGGATGTCATGGGGAGGCTAGGCCTGGACTGGGGGATGTCATGGGGAGACCAGGCCCAGACTGGAGGATGTCATGGAGAGGCTAGGCCTGGACTGGAGGATGTCATGGGGAGGCTAGGCCCAGACTGGAGGATGTCATGGGGAGGCTAGGCCCAGGCTGGGGGATGTCATGGGGAGGCTAGGCCCAGACTGGAGGATGTCATGGAGAGGCTAGGCCCAGACTGGAGGATGTCATGGAGAGGCTAGGCCTGGACTGGGGGATGTCATGGGGAGGCTAGGCCCAGACTGGAGGATGTCATGGGGAGGCTAGGCCTGGACTGGGGGATGTCATGGAGAGGCTAGGCCTGGACTGGAGGATGTCATGGGGAGGCTAGGCCCAGACTGGAGGATGTCATGGGGAGGCTAGGCCTGGACTGGAGGATGTCATGGGGAGGCTAGGCCCAGACTGGGGGATGTCATGGGGAGGCTAGGCCTGGACTGGAGGATGTCATGGGGAGGCTAGGCCTGGACTGGAGGATGTCATGGGGAGGCTAGGCCCGGACTGGGGGATATCATGGGGAGGGGAGTCCTGGACTGGAGGATGTCATGGGGAGGCTAGGCCCAGACTGGGGGATGTCATGGAGAGGCTAGGCCTGGACTGGAGGATGTCATGGGGAGGCTAGGCCTGAACTGGAGGATGTTATGGGGAGGCTAGGCCCAGACTGGGGGATGTCATGGAGAGGCTAGGCCTGGACTGGAGGATGTCATGGGGAGGCTAGGCCCAGACTGGGGGATGTCATGGAGAGGCTAGGCCCAGACTGGAGGATGTCATGGAGAGGCTAGGCCCAGACTGGAGGATGTCATGGAGAGGCTAGGCCCAGACTGGGGGATGTCATGGGGAGGCTAGGCCTGGACTGGAGGATGTCATGGGGAGGCTAGGCCTGAACTGGAGGATGTTATGGGGAGGCTAGGCCCAGACTGGAGGATGTCATGGGGAGGCTAGGCCCGGACTGGAGGATGTCATGGAGAGGCTAGGCCTGGACTGGAGGATGTTATGGGGAGGCTAGGCCCAGACTGGAGGATGTCATGGGGAGGCTAGGCCCAGACTGGGGGATGTCATGGGGAGGCTAGGCCTGGACTGGAGGATGTCATGGAGAGGCTAGGCCCGGACTGGAGGATGTCATGGGGAGGCTAGGCCCAGACTGGAGGATGTCATGGGGAGGCTAGGCCCAGACTGGGGGATGTCATGGGGAGGCTAGGCCTGGACTGGGGGATGTCATGGGGAGGCTAGGCCCGGACTGGAGGATGTCATGGAGAGGCTAGGCCCAGACCTAGGGATATCATAGGCAGGCTCTGCCTGGACTGGGGGATGTCATGGGGAGGCTAGGCCCAGACTGGGGGATGTCATGGGGAGGCTAGGCCTGGACTGGGGGATGTCATGGGGAGGCTAGGCCTGGACTGGAGGATGTCATGGGGAGGCTAGGCCCAGACTGGGGGATGTCATGGGGAGACCAGGCCCAGACTGGAGGATGTCATGGGGAGGCTAGGCCCAGACTGGAGGATGTCATGGGGAGGCTAGGCCCAGACTGGAGGATGTCATGGGGAGGCTAGGCCCGGACTGGAGGATGTCATGGGGAGGCTATGCCTGGACTGGAGGATGTCATGGGGAGGCTAGGCCCAGGCTGGGGGATGTCATGGGGAGGCTAGGCCCAGACTGGAGGATGTCATGGGGAGTCAAGGCCCAGACTGGGGGATGTCATGGGGAGTCAAGGCCCAGACTGGGGGATGTCATGGGGAGGCTAGGCCCGGACTGGAGGATGTCATGGGGAGGCTAGGCCCAGACTGGGGGATGTCATGGGGAGGCTAGGCCCAGACTGGGGGATGTCATGGGGAGGCTAGGCCCAGACTGGGGGATGTCATGGGGAGGCTAGGCCCGGACTGGGGGATGTCATGGGGAGGCTAGGCCCGGACTGGAGGATGTCATGGGGAGGCTAGGCCCAGACTGGGGGATGTCATGGGGAGGCTAGGCCCAGACTGGGGGATGTCATGGGGAGGCTAGGCCCAGACTGGGGGATGTCATGGGGAGGCTAGGCCCGGACTGGAGGATGTCATGGGGAGGCTAGGCCCGGACTGGGGGATGTCATGGGGAGGTGAGTCCCTTGCAGACTGGAGGATGTCATGGGGAGGCTAGGCCCAGACTGGAGGATGTCATGGGGAGGCTAGGCCTGGACTGGAGGATGTCATGGAGAGGCTAGGCCCAGACTGGGGGATGTCATGGGGAGGCTAGGCCCAGACTGGAGGATGTCATGGGGAGGCTAGGCCTGGACTGGGGGATGTCATGGGGAGGCTAGGCCCAGACTGGGGGATGTCATAGGGAGGCTAGGCCCAGACTGGAGGATGTCATGGGGAGTCAAGGCCCAGACTGGGGGATGTCATAGGCAGGCTAGGCCTGGACTGGAGGATGTCATGGAGAGGCTAGGCCCAGACTGGGGGATGTCATGGGGAGGCTAGGCCCAGACTGGAGGATGTCATGGGGAGTCAAGGCCCAGACTGGGGGATGTTATGGGGAGGCTAGGCCCGGACTGGGGGATGTCATGGAGAGTCTAGGCCCGGACTGGAGGATGTCATGGAGAGTCTAGGCCCGGACTGGAGGATGTCATGGAGAGGCTAGGCCTGGACTGGGGGATGTCATGGAGAGTCTAGGCCCAGACTGGGGCATGTCATGGGGAGGTGAGTCCCTTGCGGACTGGAGGTATGGCCTCGGGTTTTGAAGGCCATTGTGGTCTGAAGACTTGGCCCAGGGTGATCTGGAGGCTAGGTGCTGGCATGGGCTGGGATGAAAAGGGCTGTAATCCGAGTACTTTTTAGAACTTTCGATTTTTGTGCCAGACATTTATTTATTATTGTTTCAATTCTGTACCAAATTCTTAAGTATCTGTACCTAGGTTTCTTGTACCTTTGATGGTGCTGTAAGTGGCAACATTGCAAACGTTTCACTGCACTCATTTGAGTGCACATGACCTCAAAGCTAATTCAGTTCAGACAGCTTCTTGACTGACAACAGAGCCACAGGGTAGACAGGGCAGGAGAGTGAGGCCATAATGAGATCAGCCATGATCTTATCGAATGGTGAGCAAGCTTGAAAAGCCAAGGGGCCTACTCCTGCTCCTTAGTGGTATATTCACATGTCTGAATGTTGATATGTATTTTCCAATGGAAACCTGCCTCTCTTTCTCAGTCTGGGTGTGAAGGTGACTCCATTCCCAAGTTGATGCAGCTGACTCAGCCCTGTCCATTCTGAATCCATTACACTTTGTGCACTGGCTGGGTGACTGGGACTAGCCAATAAACAGCAGCCTCTATCAGTGACCCCCACGTCCTGAGAATGAACAGGAGGAAAGCAGTCAGTGAAATTAATGGAAAGGGGATCTTTCTCATCTGAATCCTCAGGTATCATGAGCTCACAGTTAACCTCACCTCAGTTTATGATTGTAAACATCAATGGAGAGGTGAGACATGCCCGTGAGAGCACATTAACCCAGACTGCTGAGTGAAAATGGGACTGAATCTCACTAAATCAGGAGGACAGGACACAGTGAGCCCATATCACACAAAGACATCAGGAGAGATTATCGAGACTTGGGGCTTTACCTGGGTGTGGCGTGGGGAACAGAACTATGTAACTCTACTCACCCACATTCTGAACAGGTGAGAATGAGAGAGAAATGTCGAGTGGGCACTGACCTTTAACAGATTGTGACAGCCCCTGGGGTTTCAGAATGACGACAGCACCTCCCCCAAGCACAACATATACCCCTGGAGGAGGTATAGACAGTCATTGTGAAACAACAGGTACAGGATTCAGAATCTTTCCCCGAGGGTGGGGACTGTGTGAAGTCTCTGACTTTTGAGTCAAATAATCCAGCGACACTGCCCCAGGAAATTCCCAGGAAAGTAGGAAATCTGTCGCACAGTCCCCTATCTTCTCTCCTGCAGTTGGCACTTCTAGTTTACAAATCTAAAAGACAAGGGAATTGGGTTTAACTCACCTTTCTCCATCTCAAGGTGTTGCGGTTCTCTGTACAGTTTTTTAAAAAATTTAAAACTATGTGACTTTATTTGACCTTTAACCACAATATTAACCCTTTTAAATGCACTATGTTTTACGAATATTAACAGAAATGGACCCATGTGAACAGGACACAGGCAAAATCCAATGATTAAAATTAATTAGTTACAAATCACACAGCACCAGGTTCACGTCCAACAGGTTTACTTGGAAGCACTAGCTTTCAGAGTGCTGCTCCTTCAAGACCAGGCTGCTACCTGATGAAGGAGCAGTGCTCCAACAGCTTGTACTTCCAAATAAACCTGTTGGACTATAACTTGATGATGTGTGATTTTTAACTTTGTCCACCCCAGTCCAACACCAGAACCTCCACATTTAAAGTTATATATGAATTTTTTAATGTTTCAGCAGGGCAAATGACTGAGTGAATCCCTTGCCACTATCTGAGCAGGGTCACCCCACTTGTGTCTCAATAGGCTACGTACCTGAGTGAATGTCTTGCCACACTCACAGCAAGTATAACAAGGCCAGTGAGAACAGGCCAGTGAATCACCAGAGGAGGTGACCGACAGAAACTGTTACTGCACTCAGTGCACATGAATTGTTTCTTGCTGAGCACTCTGCTGTTGCAACAGGCAATCAGTGAATGCCTTCCCACACTCAGTTCTGATGAATGGTCTCTACCCAGAGTGAATGTGCTGGTGTATCACCAGCATGGATGACAAAGTGAAATCCTTCCTGCACTCTGGTCTCTCCCCAGCGTGAACTCACTGGTGTTCAGTCAGATGAGAGGAGTGGCAGATGGAGTTTCATTTAGATAAATGCGAGGTACTGCCATTTGGTAATGCAAATCAGGGAAGGACTTATACAGTTAATGGTAGGGCTTTTGGGGAGTGTTGCTGAACAAAGAGACCTAGAGGTACAGATTGATAGTTCCTTGAAAGTGGAGTCCCAGATAGACAGGATAGTGAAGGAGGCATTTGGTATGTTTGCCTGCATTGGTCAATCCATTGAGAACAGCAGTTGGGAGGCTGTACAGGACATTGGTTAAGCCATTTTTAGAATGCTGCGTTCAATTCTGGTCTCCCTGCCATAGGAAGGATGTTGTTAAACTTGAATGGGCTCAGAAAAGATTGACAAGGATTTTACTGTGGTTGGAGGATTTGAGCTATAGGAAAAGGCTGAATAGTTTGGAACGATTTTCCTGGAGTATCGGAGACTGAAGGGTTTATAAAATAATGAGGGGCATGGAAAGGGTGAAGAGACATGGTCTTTTTCCCAGGGTGGGCGAGTCCAAAACTAGAGGGCACTTGGTGTAGATGAGTTGGACCGAAGGGTCTGTTACCGTGTTGTATGACTCTAAGATTCCTTGAACCCAGTCTCACAGTGAAACCACCTGAATGACCTCTGAATGGTGTGAACACACTGGTGGGATATCACTATGACAGCACTTCCCACAGACTGGTCAGGGAAACGGTATCTCATCAGTGTTAAGCTGCTGGTGCATCTGTTAAGATGTGGAGCTGCCAGTGTTGGACTGGTGTGGACACACAACACCAGGTTATAGTCCAACGGGTTTAATTGGAAGCACGAGCTTTTACAGCACTGCAACCTGATGAAGGAGCGACGCTCCGAAAGCTAGTGCTTCCAAATAAACCTGTTGGACTATAACCTGGTGTTGTGTGATTTTAAATACTGTTAATGCAAGGCACTTTTAAAAGTGCAGCCACTGATAGCCCCAATCTGTTCCAGAAACAGTGTCTGGACACTCACCCCGCAGTCCAGACTCTGTCGCAGCTTACACTTTTCAACTGGAGCTATGGACAGTCAAGTCACATTTTGAGAGTCTATCAAACAGACCAGGAATCTCTCTCACTCTTACCACCAAACTATCAGAGATCAGCGCTGAAAGAGCGCTGCACTATCAGAGGGTCTGCACTGACACAGTGTTGCACTGTCAGAAAATCAGTGCTGAGGAAGCTCAGTGTCGGAGGGTCAGTGCTGAAGGAGCAGGCACTGTCAGAGGGTCAGTGCTGAGGAAATGGGGACTGTCAGAGGGTCAGTGCTGAGGAAATGGGGACTGTCAGAGGGTCAGTGCTGAGGAAATGGGGACTGTCAGAGGGTCAGTGCTGAGGAAATGGGGACTGTCAGAGGGTCAGTGCTGAGGAAATGGGGACTGTCAGAGGGTCAGTGCCAAGGAAGTGCTGCACTGTCAGAGTCTCTTGAAGTAGATTTGTGCCCCCTAGTGGATGTGGGGGATGATTTTAAACAGAATCTACTCAGGCTGGAACAATGTGGGTCATGTCAAGACATGGTAGGTGTTTTCCCATAATCCCTCCAAGGATCAATATCCCTCAAACAACTGTCTGGAAATAGATTCACTCTCTGAACTGAAAATGCACAGGCTAGAAGTGCTAGGTTGGTGAGACAGTGTCTGTGGAATTCAGGAGAAACAGAGCAAATGTTGATGAGCTCAGGTTTGATCTGAACTCCACCAGTGTTGCTGCACTTTTGTGTGTGTCCAGGGGAATGAACACAGATGTTTCCTTACTGGCTGTGGAAGATTCGTGAGCTGATAAGGATATAACAAGAGATACATACACCCATTTCCTTCATTTAGCAAGATGGAATTGCAAAATGGCCTCACGAAGTGGAGGAATAAAGAGAATGTTGAGTGGGTATTGTCTGGGATAGGTAATGTATACACAGACAGAGACACACAGACACACACACAGACAGTTGGGTGGCCCACACTGTCAGGAGACTCTCAAAATGAGCTCTCTGCTCTGAGCTCTGTCACAGCAAGCGGGAGCCACGAGGGCAGAGAAAACACTTCAGAGAAGTTGGCCAAACCCCCCTGACAAAATCTTGGCCAAACTGGAGAATTATTTATTTCAGCATCTCTGAATATAGCTTTTCTACTGTTCTTTCGAAGTTGGTGAAGGCAATCTTTTACAGCAAGGGAATGGGGATAAAAAATGCAATTGAAGCAGCTAAACTTCTAGACGGCTCCTTGCTTCTCTCTGATCCATCCTGCTCGCACAGTCTGGCTTAATCTGAACTTGACCAATCAGAGCATTATTGCTGTGCTGAGCTCAACTGAAACCACAATTGGTGCCAATCAAAAAGCCAGTCAAAAGACTGTCTCTGGGGAGGATTGTCTTGAACACACCCAGGTGGCATAGTGTTACTGAAAATATTACAAATTCATCTGTTCGCATTACTTGCTTTAACAAAGCTGCAAATAATGCCTTCCATGTTCGCTTTTTTAGAAGTGTCTATTTCCTCATTTTGAATTATTATCCAAAAAATTAAGAAGATGTGATTTCTTACATTGCACACCAACAGCCTCTGAACCTTTGCTTTCTGTTTTGCCACAGACTTCAGAATTGGTCAATTGTTGGACAAGCTCACAAGGAAGCAATGCTATCTCTCAACAATTAGAAGATAATGCATAGAGAAACTTCGCTGAAGAAATATCTCAGTGCAGTACTTGAGAAATTAATATCTTGGATTGTACGTTTTCAAAGTCGAACCATTAATTTGATCCATGGACCTAGGTCTAACTAACCTGTTACTTGAACTGAGGGAATTTCATTGTTCTACAATCCAAGCAACATCATCTCACGGACAAAAAAAAAAGAAAAAACTCTGAGTAAGTCACCTCAATCCACCTTTTTTGTTTGGATTTTTGAGCTACCATTGTGTTTGTGATTCCTCAATCCTATAATACTCTGCTGAGAAGGTAGCACCTCTTATCAGTGTATGCGTTCATTTTTGGGATTAAAGAGATAATAGTTTGGTCCTGCACTGCAGCTTGGCTGATAACTAATTTGGCCACGTACCTAAGTCTGAAGCTTGATTCTAATACATGTGATATTTTGGAGTTTATGAAAGAGACTTGGTGAAAATCAATCTTTTATGCTCCATCAAGAGAAACAAATTGCCTATTTTGCTGATAAATGAGAACATTTGGGTATGGCTTGCAGGGCTTCGTTTCCAATGCTTTCCTCCAATCAAAGTTAGAACGGCGTACCAGGGATTCTTATCCTATGATGATTTCACAATACCACTGTGATCTGCTGTTTGAGGACCACTGGTGTGTTGGATCTTCATCAATATTACATCCTTCTCTTCAATCTCTTCTTAACTCTTGTCTTCATTGTGTTGTGGTGATAAGACGTTTCACATTAAGACAGTGGGTACCAACACAGCCAATAGTTGGTAAGTTGCTCAGAGCAGTGAACTCTTTGATGGTCCAAACATCTGCCTTAAGACATGTTTGAGGCATGAGTGTAGGTGGGTCTGAGTGATGGTGGGTCCAAATAATGGGGCAAGGTCTGAATGATGGTGGTTCTGAGTAAAGGTGGGTCCAAACGATGGAGCAAAGTCCGAGTGATTGTGGGACCACATAATGGTTGGTCCAAGTAACTGGGAGACAAGTAAAATGGTCAGCAGCAACATGGATACAAAATGGGTAATTGGAAAGAGAGGGTAATGGTCAATGGATATTTTTCGGGCCAGAGGTAGGTTTGCAGTAGAATTCCCTAGGGATCGGTATGCGAATCCTTGCTTTTCCTGATATATATTAATGATTTATCTGTGCTGGGGACAATTTCCCAAAGTTTGCAGATGATGTGAAACTTGGAATTGCTGTAAACAGTGAGGAGGTCAGTGTGGAGCTCCCAAAAGGACATTGACAGATTGGTGGAGTGGGCTGATTGGTGACAGATGAGGTTCAGTACAGGGACATGTGACGTGATGCACTTTGGTTGGACGAACATTGAAAGACAGTAGAAAATAGAGGGCACAATTCTAAAGGGATTGCAAGAGCAGAGACACCTGGCTGTATATTCACTGAAGGTGGGACAATGGGCCAAATGGTCTCCTTCGACATTGTAGCTCTTCCGTGATTTGATGGGTCATTATCTTAGAGACTCTGTGATTTGGTGATCATCTCAGGGAAATTGTGATTGGGTGATTATCTCAGGGACACTGTGATTGGGTGATTATTAGAGGATTTATCAAAGGGACACTGTGGTTGGATTATTGTGTGATAAACAAGTTGATTATGCGATTGCCTCAGGAACACTGTGGTTGGACAAGTGTCTCAGGGACTGTGTGATTGGCTGAATACCTCAGGGGGAGAGTGAATCCTGAGAAGAGTATAAGGGCAGTAGGAGTATACAGTACTAAAAAGGGAAATCAGGAGGGCCATAAAAGGGCATGGAATAGCTTTAGCAAATAGAGTTAAGGACAAAAATAAATACATTAAGGACAAAAGAGTAACTGGGGAAACAACAGGGTCTCTTAGAGATTAGCAAGACTGTCCATGTATGGAACCACATGAGATGGGGGAGATACTAAATGAGTATTTCATGTCAGCATTTATTGTAGAGCAGGACATGGAAGTGAGAGAACTTGGGAAAATAAATAATATCTTGAAAAGTTTCCACATTACAGAAGGGGAGGTGCTAGAGGTCTTAAAATGCATAATGACGCGGGGTGTGGAGTGTTTTATTTCTCCCTCCAATTCTATTTTGATTTAATCCCTATCCTTCCCTTCACTTTTTCGATCACGTAGGCATTTCTCCTAAAGACAAAGACACTTCTTGTCACTGGCCACTTGGGTGCTTTTTCTTCCTGGTGGTGGAAAGTGAATAAAGTTTTCTGCACTCGTTTCGTCACTGTGTCCTACACAAAAAAAATGCATAAAGGTAGATAACTCCCCAGGACCTGATCAGGTGTTTCTCAGAACTCTGTAGGAAGCTAGAGAAGTAATTACTGAGCCCCTTGTTGAGATATTTGTATAATCTATAGCCACAGGCAAGGTGCCAGAAGACTTGAGGTTGGCTAACGTGGTGCATTACTTAAGATAGGTGGGAAGGAAAAGCCAGGTAACTACAGACCGGTGAGCCTCACATCAGTGGTGGCGAAGTTGTTGAAGGGGATTCTGACATACAGGATTTACATATATTTGGAAAGGCAAGGACTAATTAGGGATAGTCAACATGGCTTGGTGTGTCGGAAGTCGTGTCTCACTAAACTGATTGAGATTTTTGAAGAAGTGACAAAGAAGATTGATGAAAGCAGAGAGGTAGACATTGTCTGTATGGATTTCAGTAAAGTGACAAGATTTCACAAGATAGGTTGGTTAGCAATTTTAGATCACATGGGATCTGGGGGAGCTAATCAATTGGATACAACATTAACTTGAAGGCAGGAGACAGGGAGTGATGGTGGAGTGTTGTGTTTTGGTCTGGAGGCCTCTACCCCTAGTATGCCATAAGGATCAATACTGGGTCCACTGCTTTCGTCATTTAGATAAATGATTTTAATGTGAATATCGGAGGTATGGTCAGTAAGTTTGTAGATGACACATGGTGTAGTGGACAGTGAAGATTATCTCAGAGTACAACGGGACCTTGATCAGATGGGCCAATGGGCTGAATGGCAGATGGAGTTTAATTTAGTTAAGTGTGAGGTGTTGCATTTTGGAAAGGCAAATCAGGGCAGGACTTATATAGTTAATGGTAGGGTCCTGGGGAGTGTTGTCGAACAAACAGACCTAAAGTTGCAGGTGCACAGTTCCTTGAAAATGGAATCACAGGCAGACAGGGTGGTGAAGAAAGTATTTGGCACGTTTGCCTTCATTTGTTATAACATTGAGTACAGCATGTTGTGACTGTACGTGATGCCACCTTTGGAATACTCTATTCAATTCTGCTCAGACTTCTATGGGAAGGACGCTGTTAGAGTTGAGAGGGTTCAGAAAAGATTTACAAAGATGTTGCAGGGACTGGAAGGTTTGAACTATAGGGTGAGGCTGAATATACTGGGAAATTTTCCCTGGAGTGTCAGAGACTGAGGGGTGACCATATTGAGGTTTATAATATCCTGAAGGGCATGGATAGGGTGAACAGACAAGGTTTTTTTTTCTTCCAGGGTAGGGAATTTCAAAACTAGAGGGCAGAGGTTTAAGGTGAGAGGGGAGAGATTTAAAAAGGATCTGAGGGGTAAGACCTTCATGCAGAGAGTGGTTTGTGTATGAAATGAGCTGCCAGAGGAAGTGGTGGAGGCTGGTATAATTATAACATTTAAAATGTATCTAGACGGGTACATGAAAGGGAAGAGTTTAGAGGGATATGGGCCAAGTGATGGCAAATGGGACTTGGTCAGATTGGGATGTCTGGTTTGGCGCAGATGAGTTTCCATGCTGTGAAACTGTGATTGAGTGATTACCTCAGGAACATTGTGATTGGATGATTACCTCAAGGACACCATGATTGGCTGATTGTGTGATGGACATTGTGATTGGGTTATTGTCTGAGATACACTTGATTGGGTTTATCTCAGGGACACTGTGATTGTTTGATGGACACTGATTGGGTTATTGTCTGAGGGACACTGTGATTGGGTTTTTAATCTCAGGGACACCGTGATTGGATTATTGAGTGAGGGATACTGTGATTGGGTTATTGCTTAATGAGAAGTCTGCTCACCCAGTGTGTACACCTGTATACCCACACACAGACATACATACATACATGTATACATATATGTTTGCTTGTACACATCAGCATGTCAGTGTACTGTGACAGTAAATGTTTGCTGTTGAACTGAAGTTCATTGAGGGCTTGGTGTATAAATTTTGTTTTCTGCTGTTTGGGACAGGTGATTGGCTGTCCCTGCCTCAGTTTCTCGAGAACATGCAGATAGTTACTGTACACTCATTCCTGTCCTCACAGTACTGCTCGAAGGCACATAGTACACCAACGCTCTCTGGCAATGACAGTTCAAAGAGGTACAACAGTGAGTTTGTAATAACGTTTGGAGAGGGGGTGGGGTAGGAATCGAGTAACAGTTTCAGTGAGAGTACCGCGAGCTATCCACCATCCTCGTGAGTTTACCAGAGATGTTTGAGAAAACAGCAAAGGAGAGTGATGCTGTGGAAGTTAGAGGGGAGAGTTTCGGGGCTGGAGCAGCAGAGGCCAAGCAGAAGGCTCAGAAAGTGCAGGCAAAGGTACGTCAGTGCAATTGGCACAGAGCCTGATTAGTGGGGTATATCACAGCTCTCAGAGTGCCCCACAGCGAAGGATTAACATACACCTTAGTTAAAGTTAATTGTGAATGGCCTCGTGCAGTCAACAAGTGGAAATACTGAAGATGTTCCTCTACAAGGCAAGTGCGGCAAATCTCTAACACTCCAGGCCTGAAGGGTTTAATTCTTGTCTTGAAGTGTTTGAGAAGGAATAGTGGTACGGCTAGGCAGGCACTAGTCAGAGTTGGAAGGCCTCGGGACTGCACACTGATCGGTAGTTTTAGGTGAACAAAGAATTAATAGCTTATTCAGAAGATAGGAAAGTGTCTCCATGTGATAGTTTTCATGATCTTCAGCATCCCAGAGCAGCTTCTAACTAATTCAGTAATATTGAACAAATACCATAGTAGGGGCACAACTCCTTTTTCAGACACAGGAGTGCGTAATCTAGGCCACTATTGAGTGCCAGCATTGAGGGAGCTCCGCATTATCACAGGGCCTGTACAGAGCGAGTGCAACACTGTTAGTGTGACGGAGTGCTGCTCTGTTGGAGGGTCAGTGCTGAGGGAGAGCTGCACTGTTGGAGGATCAGTGCTTAGGGAGTGTCGCACTGTCGGAGGGTCAGTGCTGAGGGAGCACCACACTATCGGAGGGTCAGTGCTGAGGGAGTGTCGCACTGTCGGAGGGTCAGTGCTAAGGGAGCACCCACTATCGGAGGGTCAGTGCTGAGGGAGCACCCACTATCGGAGGGTCAGTGCTGAGGGAGCACCCACTATCGGAGGGTCAGTGCTGAGGGAGCACCCACTATCGGAGGGTCAGTGCTGAGGGAGTGTCGCACTGTCGGAGGGTCAGTGCTAAGGGAGCACCCACTATCGGAGGGTCAGTGCTGAGGGAGCACCCACTATCGGAGGGTCAGTGCTGAGGGAGCACCCACTATCGGAGGGTCAGTGCTGAGGGAGCAATGAACTGCTGGAGAGTCACTGCTGAGGGAATGCTAAACTATTGGAGGGTCAGTGCTGAGATAGTGCTGTGCTCTCAGAGGGTCAGTGCTGAGGAAGTGCTGTGCTCTCAGAGGGTCAGTGCTGAGGAAGTGCCAAACTGTTGGAGGGTCAGTGCTGAGGTGGTGCTGCGCTGTCAGAGGGTTAGTGCTGAGGAAGTGCCAAACTGTCGGAGGGTCAACGCTGAGTGATTGCTGCACTGTTGAGGGTCACTACTGAGGGAGTGTGGTACTGTCAGAGAGTCAGTACAGAGGGAACACTGCGTTGTCATAGGGTCAGTTCTGAGGGAGCCCCACATTGTCAAAATGTCAGTACTAAGGGAGTGGGCACTGTTGAAGGGTCAGTGCTGAGGAAGCATTGCACTGTCGGAGGGTCAGTGCTGAGGGAGCGCCGCACTGTCAGAAGGTCAGTGCTGAGGGAGTGGGCACTGTCAGAGGGTCAGCATTGAGGGAGTGCCATGCTATCGGAGGGTCAGTGCTGAGGGAATGCTGCGCTGTCGGAGGTGCCATTTTCAGATGCAACATTAAATTGAGATCCCTTGTGTGAGGGGGAGGATGCAGGAAGGTGGCGTAAAAGATCCCACTGTGGATACAGGCCCTGGTGTCTAGCGGCCACTATTTTTCTCCAAACCAATATCACTAAAAATATATGAAGTGGTCATTCTCACATTACTCTGCGTAAATTTCTGGACTTTTTGCAATGTTGAAAGCTGCTCTAGAAATTACATCTCTCTCTTTAGTCTGATTAAAATCCTCACAGTGAAATAGTCAGAAAATCATCCCCTAATAGCAGTGAGAGCAGTGGAAGGTATGAGGTGTTGCTTTATTTTGATGGGTAAAGAATGCAAAGGAATGAAATCTCTTGCATACAGAGAGGACTGTGAATAGAACTGTCAGTCAAAAAGCATCGAGACTCTCAAATTAAAGGCATTGATTGGTAGTAATGGGGTGGGGAGGGGAGCAGCAGAAATATGGCACTGATATAGTAAAGGAAGAATTCAGCAGGCTTGATGGGCCGACTGGCCTACATTTTACAATTACTGAAGCAGATTCTATGAACTGAGAACAATTGTGTTACAAGCACTTGTAAGGTAAAATGCACAAAGGATATCTTAAAAGGCACTTTGAATTTTTAAATTGGTGATGAGTGACATCAAGCCTGCCTTCTGTTTAAGGTACAGGTTGTTAATAAATAATGTTTTGCTTAAAACTGGAAAATGGAGTGAAGCTGCTGTGTTCCAGTCATTCAGACTGCAGCTTGACTGAACTTGCTTTTAAATTGAGCTGGCTAAATGTTTCCTGTTCTCTGTAAGTTGTTGTTGGGTATGGGTTGGAAGGACTAAGGAAGCAAGGCAGGTAGAATGATGTTCAGGCACAGAGTGGCCATGATCTGATTGATAGTGTGGAGCAGAGACTCAGTGGCCTCCTGCATCTCCTGTGTCCCAGTATATTCCACAGACTGTAGCGCAGTCACCAGGGCAATCGATTAGGATTGAAGAGCTGTTGGAGAAAGGATTTCATTGTCTGAATCCACAATCTGGGCCAGATTACTTTGCTACTGTCCCCAGACTAGGTGAGAAGGAGCTGGATTGGCTGTACAAAGCATCCCTTTCAAGCCTCACACACACACCTACAATCAGCTAAACAAAGGAGAATCCAAAGCAGCTTTCAGCTTAATGACTGACAGCGATTCTCCTCTCCAGACTCAAAGTGCTCACTACCCACCATACCCTTTCTTTCCATTCGCCCTCATACATTCATACAGTGCAGAAAAGGCCTTTCAGCCCATCGTGTCTGCACTGATAGAATTACCACGAAAGATGCTCTAATCCCAATTTCCTGCACTTGTCCAAATCCTTGAATGTTATGATACTTGAAGTGCTCATCCAAGTATTTTTTAAAGGTTGTAAGGCTCCCAGCTTACATTACCTTCCCAGGCAATACATTCCAGATTCCACAACCTTCTGTGTGGAAATGCTATTTCCCAAATCCCCTCTGAATCTCCAGTCCCTTACTCTAAAACTATGCCGTCTCATGACTGACCTTTACTTTCAACAATCCAAGCCTACCTAGTCTCTCCTTATAACTCTCTCCAACCCAGGCAACATCCTGGTGAACCTCCTCTATACCCCCTCTCATACTATCACATCATTCCTGTGGAGAGGTGACCAGAACTGCACATCGTACTCCAGCTGGGGCCTAACCAATGCTCTGTACAACTCTAACATTACCTCCTTGCTCTTCTACTCTACACCACGATGGATGAAAGTGACCCATGTGTTGCCTTAACTATCCTACTCCCATGCTCTGCTGACCTCAGGGCTTTGTGAATAATTACCCCAAGATCCTTGTTCCTCTGAACTACCCCGTGTCCTGACATTCATTAAATACTCCCTCATCTTGATTCTTCTTCCAAAGTACAACACCTCACACTTATCAGGATTAAATACCATCTGCCATTGCTCTGTCCAATGACCAACTCATCTATATCTTCCTGTAATCTACAACCATCTTCTTCACTTAACTACCCTACCAATCTTGGTGTCATCTGTACATTTGCTTAACATTCCCTCCACATTTTCATCGATATCATTTCTGTATAGAACAAAAAATAAAGGTCTCAGTACTAATCCCGGTGGTACGCTGCTGGACACCAGCCTCCAATACTCAAACAGCCTTCTACCACTACCTTTTATGTCATTTTACTGGGTCAGTTTCTGATCTATCTTACCAAGTTATATCACCATCTCACCATGGGGAGGCAATAGCCGAGTGATATTATCACTGGATTGTTAATCCTGAGACCCAGGTAATGTTCTGGGACCTGGGTTCAAATCCTGCCATTGCAGATGGTGGAATTTGAATGCAATAAAAATCTGGAATTAGAGTCTAACAATGATGATAAAACCATTGCCAATTGTCAGAAAAACCATCCGGTACACTCATGTCCTTTAGGGAAGGAAACTGCCATCCTTACCTGGTCTGGCCTACACATGACTCCAGACCCACAGCAATGTGGTTGACTCTTAACTGCCCTCTGGGCAATTAGGGATGGGCAATAATCCTGCTTGCTTGGCTATTCATCCCGTGAATGAATAAAGAAAAGTTTCCCTCAATTCCATATGCTTTAACCTCCTCCATCAGTCTCCCACGTTGAACCTTTTCAAAGGCTTTGCTAAAATTCAAATAAACTGCATTAACTTAACTTCCCTCATCCACACACTTGATCACATTTTCAAAAAGTTCGAACAAATTTGTTAGGCATGACTTCCCTCTGACAAAGCCATGCTGACTATCCCTACTTAACCCACGCCTTTCCAAGTGGATATTAATTCACTTCTTCAGAATTTTCTCCTAATGCAGAAGTAAGACTCACCAGTCTATAATTTCCTGGTTCATCTCGACCACCCCTCTTTAAAAATAGAACTGCATTAGCTGTCCTCCAGTCCCCTGGTAGTTCTCCCGTGGCCAGAGAAGAATTAAAAATTTATGTCAGAACCCCTGCAACTTTCTACCTCACCTTCTACAGCAACCTGGGATGCAATTCATCCAGGCCAGGAGATTTGTCTGTTTTTAAACCCGACAGAGCTTCCAAAACCTCTCCACTTCCTTTGTCAAATTGTGCAAGTTCCTCACAGTCACTTTTCCTGAATTCCATAGCCTCAGCTATGTTTCTTTATTCAAACTCACACATTGCACGGGGGCATCATTGGCTGCACTGTCACGATTTATTGCCCATCCCTAATTATCCAGAACACAGTGAAGAGACATTGCCGTGGGTCTGGAGTAACATGTCAACCAGACCAGTTAAGAACAGCATATTTCATTCCCTCAAGGGATATTAATGAGTCACGCAGGTTTTTAACAACATATTGGCAGTGGTTAATGGTCGCCAGTAAGCTACCTTTTTACTCCTGAATTTTATTGATTTGAACCCAAGTCCCCAGGACTCTGGATTATTAGCCCAATAACATGATCACCAAGCCACAGCCTCCCCCAAACTAGCTTCCCCAGAAAGGCAGCTACCAGGGATCACAGCGTTTAGTGAATGTGGAGAGAGTGGAGAAACTGGGGCTGTTCTCCTGAGTACAGCAAGGTTAATGGAAGATATATTAAGGTGTATCTGGGGGTTGGGGGAACAAAGATTACTGTCTGGGTAAAGAAGTTGATCTTGAATTACTGCATGGATTAACTAGTGATTGTTTTATATTGCTGCTGCTGGTTTTGAGTTCCGCACTATAAGAAGCATAGATTTCACATCTAACCTATTGCACCCTTTCACAATTTTAAAGATCTCAATCGGGTCACCTCTCAGTTTCTATTTTTTTTAAGGAACTGAGCTTCAATTTGTTTAGCTTTTGCTGATAGTTCTTTGTTCTGTTAATGTCCTTATGAATCCTTTCTTACGCCTTTTCCAGTGTGCCTATATTTTAAAAGTTAATTTGGTGGCCAGACCTGTACTCATTAACTTCGAGGGGTTTGCAGTGTGGGGTACGGGGAACTGCTAGTTTTGACCGGTCAGTTGCTGGCATTGTTGTAAACGAGACTTCTTGGGGAAATGTATCTATCAAAAGCTCAAGGACACTGTATCCTCAGTTTCTGACTCCCGGAGATGTTTGAAGGTGTCAGAGCAAGATAAGAAAGCATACAGAATTCTGAAAGTTAGAAACAAAGGCATGGAGTACAAGAGCAAGGATGTTAGCACCGAACTTTTATACCTACTGGTTAGGCCCCAGCGAGAGTTTTATGTCCAGTTCTTGGCCCCACACTGTAGGGAGAATGTTAAGACCCTTCCATAAGACCATACAATATAGGAGGAGAATTAGGCCATTTTGGCCCATCAAGTCTGTTTTGCCATTTGATTGTAGCAACTGTGTTTCCCAATTCCATTTTCCTGACTTCTCCCCATAACCCTTGATCCCCTTATCAATCAAGAACATGTATCTCTCTTAAAAACACCTTTGTAAAAATGTTTATTCGCAAATACACAGAAAGTACTCACAACAGAAGTACTCACTCATATTCAGCACACACACAAGGAAAGTCAAGTTCTAGCGACAAACGATGCACGGAGGTAATATTTTTCTCTACACAGAAGTGCTATCAACACAACTGAGCGACTTTCCCACCACTATTTTTTTCTTTGAAATACCACCAGTAAATCACCCATGTAGCCAATCAAATATTTACTAGCAAAGCCTATTATGGGTAATACAAACCATCAAAAGTGAGGGAAAAGGTAGGGAGGGAGGGAAGGGGCTAAATCAAAATGGAATTGGAGGGGGAGATAAAGCATTGTATCCCCCATGGTGCCCACATCTCTCTAAAGGTATCAACACCGCGTGCTCCTTCTCCAAGGATATCTGGGCGCGAATATAACTGTGGAAGAGGGGCAGGCAGTCAGCAGATACGTCCCTCTTGACAGCCCATTACCTGGATCTGTTCATAGCCAGCATGGCTGCATGAACATTATTACCAGAGTAACTATCAACAAATCACATGTTTTAAATTAGCCCTTTGAGATGGAAAGTGCTACAGACCTGATCCTCAGTGACAGCATGGATATTTTGGAAGCTCAACACAAGATCAAATACAATATTAAAGTCACAACAACAGTGTGGCTCAGCCTCAAGACATTTACTAAGAAATTGAATGAAATTAATGACAGGAACCCTTCAAGTGATTTACTGGAATGGGACCAGGGTCTTCAGTGAATGTGGAGAAGGACTGGTGACACTGGAATGGTCCTCAGAACACAGAGGGGTGGGGGTGGTTGCAGTGAGATGGGACAAGTACAGAGAATGTTGGAGAAACTCAGCAAGTCTGGCAGCATCTGTGGACAGTAAACATTTTGAGATCAAGATGACTTATTAAGAGGAGCCATCCTGGACCTGAAATATTCACCCTGTTTCTCTTTCCAAAAATGTTGCCAGACCTGCTGAGCTTCTCCTGCATTATCTCTGTTTGTTTCAGATTTCCAGATTCCACAGTATTTTAGTTGAAGGTTCGGGCAGAGATTGAATCGAAGTGTTTGGAATCGGTGGGGGGGTCGTGGGGGGCTGCTGGATTGAGTCAATGAGGGACAAACTGTCCCAGAGGCAGGAGGGTAGGTCACCAGAGGGACATAGATTGAGGAGAATCAGGAAAGGACCCGAGGGGGAGATAAGGAGAATGTTTTATTTGAAGCAGAGAGTTATTGTGATCTGGGTGCATTGCCTGAAAGAACAGTGGGAGCAGTTTCAACAGGAATGTTCAAAAGGGAGGAATCAGAGAAATACCAGGAAAGGAAGAAATTGTCGAGAGCTGTAGGGGAAGAGAGTGAGGGGCAAGACTGGGACTAATTAGATCTTTCAAAGAGACTAGATCAGCGGTCAACACCATTTTACCATGTGCTTGAATGAGATAACAGACTTATTTATGGAAAAAAGGAATTTTCTATCACTGCCAAATGGTCTCTCAAGACTGTATGAAATAAACTTTAATTTTAGTACATGAGTAAAGAGTGTTTGGGACAGCATTCTCCTGAAACTTTAACAAGCAGGTGATGATCGATGTAGGTTTTAAGGAGTGGTTCTGAGGGGGGATAGAGAGATTAAGAACAATGGGAATTTAAGTATATCAGGCCATTAGGAAATGGAATATAAAAGAATGAGAAGTGACAGTACTGAAACATAGAAGATTCTTAGAGGACTTGACAGGGTAGATACAAAGAAGTTACTTGTCCTTGTAGGACAGTCTAGACCAGAAAACAGTCTCAGAACAAAGGGTAATAGAGTCAAAGATTCATGCAGCACGGAACTGTCCAAATGCCCTTGAAATGTTGTAATTGTACATTTAACTCAGAGCTAAGGAGGAATTCCTTCTCCTAGAAGGTAGTGAATCTGTGGAATTATATACTGCAGATGGTGCTCAAGGCTGAGCCATTAACGATATTCAAGGCTGAGATCAACAGATTTTTAATCAGTAAGGGAATCAAGTGTATGGGGAAAAGGCAGGAAATGGAGGTGAGGATGATCAGATCAGCCATGATCTCACCAAATGGCAAAGCAGACCTGATGGGTCAGATGACCTGCTTCTGCTCCTACATCTTATGGTCTTATCAGAGGACCTTGCATCTATATAGCCCCTGAAACAACCTAAGGGCGATAGTTAAGCCTATGAAGGATTAAGCATGTTGCAACATTTCACTGGGTTAAAGGCCCTCAGAAATGAAAGCTGTCACTACAAAGTAGTTTCAACTGTTGAGGAATAAACGTTGGCCTGGGACATTGCATCTCATCTTTGTTACATTAATGTCCAAAATAAAATTTGCACAATGTTGCCTCAAACTAGGAACAACCGTGGGTGCAGGGGTTTAAAATCTTGCCGTCTTCCTTTTGGGGATTTGGGCTGAGATTCGGTCACGGACAAGAAGTCCCCATCCGATCCTGAGGCACAAACAACATTTGCCCTTCAGTCTGCCCCAGTTGGCAGGAAGTTAGGAATCTCCAGGCAGTGGGTTGGCTGCGAGATGAGAAGGTGAAAAAGGCCGGAAAAGAAACAATAGTGTGAATGTGAAAGTAAAGGCAGAGGAGGATTGTTTTCGTAGTCCTCACCTTATCTCAGTCATTCTTTCTCTCGATTTGCTCTCGGGATGTGGGTGAAACTCGCTAGGTCGTGTTTGTTGCTGCGGAGGTAGCGGTGGGGCTCTGTATAATAATTTGCACAAGTCAATGCATGGAGTTAACCGCATTGTGTGGACAAGAGTTACATCTACAGACCGCAGCATTTGGGGGCGACAGGCTCCCTTCCCTCAAACGGCACCAGTGTGGTAACTGGCTCAGCATTTAGATAGCCATTTCTTTTCGTGGTACTGGTTCACAGATTGGAATAGGCTGCCTGAAAGGGCAGGACAGGTGGACACAACCGTAGAGTTGGAGCTGGAGAAATGCTTGCAAAGGAAACATTTGTGGAGCTACAGGGGTTGTGCAGGTTTATCATAATTAACCCGCAAAACCTGTGCCGCTTGTAGCTTGTAATCTAATCCTGCATGCAGACAATACCCACTGTTAGGTTCTCTTGGTGAAACTCAAGCTATATTCAAGAAACACCAATAGACATAGTTCAGCAAGGCCTGAGACAAGAGCAAGGAGGAAAGAGGAGGAAACTAGGACTGAAGTGCTAGTATGTTGGACCAAATGGCATCTCTTTATGCTGTAAGTTTCTATGGTGTCAACCAGAGCCATGTGTAAGACTGTATACAAGCGGTTTTAGCCACAGCATCGTGTTTATTCTTTATTGCCCCAGATGTACAGGCCAGCTGTAAATAGGCCTCTGTGCTATCTTCTCAGAAATGGAAACAGATTCAGGATTGATATTCGCACCCCAAGAACAAACTAAAATAAAACGTGCACCTTAGCTCACTTCTGGGATTGTTACTAACCCCTGGCCCCTCCATTCTTTTGCCTCCAGCTTGTTCAGAGACTGTACAGAGACCCTTGTCTCTTGTATGTTGGTTAGTTCGGCTGGAATACCCAGAGCAGCCACCTTCACAGTTTGACTGTACTTCCAGCTTCTCACCCTCCCTCCAAAGCACTGAACATCTTACCAGCCATGCCAATCACTTCTGTCAAAGTACTTGCTTACGTACCTCAGAGGCCGTTAAACCACATTGGTTGTGAGGCTGGCTTTCCATATCAACGCAGAGCAGACAGAAAAGGTAGCCTCTCCTTCCTCTCTGCAGTCGAAACATTGTATTCCTCACTCTGTTCTATCACTCTATGATCTTTGCATGGTATAATCTGCCTGTACTGCTCACAACACAAAACTTTTCACTGTACCAGGTACATTTGACAAAAATAAATCTGTTTGAATCAAATCAAATCAAATTAAATGTGCTGGTCTGTTGACCATTTTACTTATTTGAATCCCGTGATCTTCTTAAAACTGCAACCAAATGACAAACTGCCGTAGTATAGACTTCAGCTTCTCTGATTACTGGTTTAGATCCCTGGATCACTGACCCAGATTCATGGATAACTCATCCAGATTCCTGGGTTGCTAATCCAGATCTCTGAATTACTGATCCAGATCCTTGGTTTACCGATACAAATTCATGGATTACCAATCCAGATCCTTGTATTACTGACCCAGATCCCTGGATAATTGTCCCAGATTTCTCAATTACTGGCACAGTCTCCTATATTGCTGCTTCAGATTTATGGCCTAGATCCCTGGTCCAGATGCCCATAAACTGATCCAGACCCAGAGCAGGAAGAGAGCAGTGCAGTGGGTGGAACAGGAAGAGGTCAGTGTAGTAAGATGAGGCAGAGGGATGGTTGTAGTAAGGAGCAATGGGGAAAGGGCTATGTGTAAGCGATAATGGGGCAGAGAGGGGCAGTGGTATAGAGACAGGATGCGGTAAGGGACTAGTGAGCTGGAGTGAGGTGATAGAGCAGTAGGAGGATAAATGTGTTTTTAGAAGGCAGTTGGACTGAGAGTGCAATGGTAGGAAGTAGTGAACCAGAGGGGAGGGTGTAGAATGAGGGCAGTGTTCTGAAAGAGGAATTTTGTAGAGAATAACGAAGCAGACAAATTTTAATGTAAGGTTTGTGATTTATTTACCTGTATATATAATATCATTTAATTTAGAGTTTGGATTTTGAACAAGTGAATATGGGTTTTGGTCTATGTGCATGAAGACATTTAATAATTAACTCTTTCATCTTTCATGAATCATGATTTTAAATAAATGCAAACAGATTCGAGAACAGCTTCTTCCCTGTTGTTATTAGACTCTTGTATGGACCTCTTAAATTTGTACCTAACATTGATCTCACTCTCTGTGCACCTTCCTTGCGGCCGTAACATTGTATTCCTCACTCTGTTCTATTACCTTAATGCACTTTGTATAGTCTGATCTGCACACAAAATAGAACTTTTCACTGTACCTAGGTACATGTGACAATAATAAATCAAATTAAATCAATATGTGTCAGAGAGCAGGTAACTGAGGCCCTCCTGGAGTGGTAATGTGAATTTGTTTATATATGTCAGTTTTACAATCAGAGGCGGCGAACATTGAAAGGCACTAGCTCATTTTTTTGGTTTAGAAAAATCAAGAAATTATTCTTGCTTAGGAAAGACCTAAGAAAGCTTTTGGGCAGTTTGCAGAATACCTGGCTGGGGTCAGTTTCAGTTTGACTTGGAGAAAGAAGTTAGTTTAGTACAGTTTTAGGAAATAAGTTACTTCTATGTAAGAATCTTAATCTGAAAATTCTACACCAGAAGCGTTTATTGGTTAGAACTCTGATGGAATTATTGAACCTGGGAAAATTTAAGATCATTTGAGTGAATAACTAAGAAAAAGGCCATCAAGTTCTCAAGACTGGGAATTGAAAGAAATGTATACATGTGAAAGAAAGGGGAACTTTCCCTGATATTTAAGTACAATAATGTGATGGTGGTGGAAATAGATATAAATTTTATTTTGTTGTGGGTTTGAAATCTTTCAAATTGTGTTATGTATAAATAGCTTGATTTGTTCCATTCTACCTTCATTTCCTTAGTACAATAAACTTCTGTTTTATTGTTAAAAACAAATCTGCAGCATTGTGCACTTATGTTTCAGTAAAAGACAACCACGTTAAAAAATAATTTGATCTATCGAGGCAATTTTCAGTCTTGGATCTGACCTATCCAGTAGTTACATCAGCTGGGATCCTAACAGTAAGAGGACAGTAGGACAGAGAGAGAGAGGATTGTGGAACATTGAAGGGAGTATAGTAAGCAGGCACTGGGAAAGAAACATCAGTGTGGTAAGGGGGCAGTGGGGGGGGCAGTTCAAGTCAACCACTCTGAAAGCAAGCTGTGAGGGGTGTAGTCATGTGTAGGTGGCTGCAATCACTCTGACCAATACATAAGCAGTTCACCAAAGGAATAAAACACTAGGGCAAAGGTTTTCATAAATCATAGATATTTGCATATCTTTGTCCCACAGGCATTGAATCATTCATTTAGTGATACAAACTGAACTCACAGAAATATCAGCAAAAGCTGAGATTTATACCAAATGCATTTGATTTGAAAGTTGCCACAGACCCAACTGTATGTCTTGATGCAGGCATCTTGATGCTATTCACATTTGAAATTCTATGGTTTATCGGGAAGGGGTTTGAATCAAGTGGCATTTGCAGTGACAGGAAGGTCAGTAACCAATGAGGGGAATTGAGTCAGGAACCCAAGGGGGAGATGAAGAGAATGGTTTTCTCGATGAAGTGAATTGCCGTGATCGGGGGAGATGCTGCCTGAAAGGACAGTTGGTGATTCAACAGGATCATTCTAAAGGGGAGGCTGAATAAATACTTGAAAAGGAGAAATTTGCGGAGTTAGGAGATGATGGGGGAAGAGAAAACTGTTGTATTGTCACCAGCTACTAGGCTCAAGCTAACGTTCTGGGGATATGGGTTCCAATCCAATCACAGCTACTGCTGGAATTGACATTCAACTAGCTCTGGAATTGGAAGCTGGTCTCAGTGATGATGGCCGTGATAACAATGATCAATTGTTGTAAAAACCCATCCACATCACTCATGTCCTTCAGAGAGAAATCTGCCATCCTTACTCCGTCTGGCCTACATCTATCACCCGACCCACAGCAATATGGTATACTCTTAATTGCCCCCTAAAAAGTCGAAGTGGCTCAGTAAGTTCAAGGTTCATTAGGAATGGGTGATAAATTATACCCACATCGCATATGAGATTTTCTCTTCACTAAGTTTCTGTTGCTGGCTGAGTAATGTCAATCTAGTGATTTTACAAAGTGATTATTAAAACCAAATAATGGAAAATCACAAGGATATAATAACAGATTAGTACCGAGATTATTGTCTCTGAATTGCTGCATAACAGAAGCTGCGGCATCACAGGAAATGAAGCCAGAGATCAGAATATTGTCAGGTCAAAGAATAACTATTGTAGGTTTCACATATCTTCTCCAAACATTAACACCTTGTATAATGAGTGGTGATTAACATTGTCATATTGCACATCTAAACTTCCTGGTATGAAAAATATTCTCAAGGTTGTTTTTGTTACTCAGAGAACACGACCAAATGTACCCTTATAATTCTGTGATGTGAATTTACTTTCATATAGATGTTTTGCCTTCGATCAAACCTACCAACTGAAATCAAAGTATTACCGTGTGAAAGTTATATTAATCCCTGATGTTTGAAATATTAATGATTTGTGACTGGTTTGAACAAGCATTTCCACCTTACATTTTGGTGTCCCAATTTAATGTAGAAAAACAGAAACACTTGCATCTAATCTTGTTTAGACCTGACTCGAAGTTCATGTGAACAGCTCCAGTCTCCAGATGGTAAAAAAAATAGACGTTTTGGACAAAAGGTCGAAGAGGTTGACAAGGATACGTTCTTTATCTGAGAAGCTGCATCATTTCAGAAAGACTGAACAGAAAAGGCTATAGGGTAATCTAAAAGAGTTTTCAAAAGAATGAAGGAGTTTGCAAAGTGTGGATGTAGAGAAGATGTTTCCAATTGTCAAGGACCAGGGCGCCATCAATATTAATCAGCGACTAACCAATCCAATCGGGAATTCATGAGAAACCTCGTCACCCATACTGTGGGGAGAATGTGGAACCCACTCCCACAGGGAGTGGTTGAGGTGAATCCTTTTGATACAATTAAAGGGAGAAGTTAGATACAGGGGAATGGGGATAGGGCTATGGAGTGAGATGAAGAAGGGTTGGGAGGAAGCTCATATAGAGCAGAAAAAACCAGAAGATGGGCCAAGTGGCCTGTTTCTGTACAGTATATTCTGTAAATACCTGAAAGGACATTGCATGTATGGCCAGAAAATCTAATAACAGAAACTAAAAACAAAGCAGCTTCCACTGTGGCCTGTGAGTGACGGGCATCCTGAGACTTTTCTATGAGTTTGGTAGGCCCCATGAGACTCACGCCACATTACAGAGGCGGCAACAGTTTTTAATCTCATTTGTAACAAAAAGAAAAAATTCACTGTGGTTTCCAACAAAATTACCTGCAGGAAAATGTAGGTTGCTTCTTGGTATTTTTCTCTCATATATTTCTTAGCAGACTTCTTGCTGACTTCTATGAGAGTGAAGAGCATTTAATACATGTTTCAGTCTCATCAAAAGGAGTTGAGGAACAGGTTAGGGCCTGGAGGTTGCAGTGAAATAATGAAATAACAACTCCCGGAGTTGTCTCATTTTATTTTACTGCATTTATTATTCCTCAGCATTGTACCAACTTTGTTTGAGAAATGGTTTGAACATGAGATAAGATTCAAGTGCATGGAGGGAGAGGAGAAAGTGGAAGATGAGGGAGAAAACAAGAGAAAGGGCAAGAGATCAGACAAAGGGAGATCAGAGGAGGGGTGGAGGAAAATGGGGAGATGAGAAAGAGGGAGAGAAGGAAGGAAAGAGAGGGAAGGGGAGATTGGTGCAGGGGAGATGATGAGAAGAGAGGCAAGGAGGGGAGAATCGCAGAGGTGAGGTGAAGAAAAAGTGAGTGAAAGTGGGGAAATAAGTGGAGAGAAGCAGAAGCAAGGAAGGGGAGGGCAACAGATGAAGGGGTGACAAGAAGGGGGCAATCTGAGGAGTAGAGAGGAGGGGAGGGGAAGTTGCATCTGCTGTCTCACCGAATAGAGGGTGTCGAATTGTTGCTGTGAGCTCAGGCCCGGTGCTTCTGAAACCAGCCCTCGTGACTGATGCCGGAGGAGGAGCGGACCAACACTTACTGAGAAAAACAAACTAGTGGAATGGATTGGGTTCCTTTCTCCTCCATTTCCTTCTCCTATCTCTCAAATGTGCCACGTGAGTACAGCATCAATTTGTCATTAGGGAGAGCATGATCGTTTTTTAAATATAATTAGCATTCAGTTTGTTGGAGAGGGTGGAGTTGACAGGATTGTTCCCCTTAGAGCAAAGGCGATTCAATGGTTTATCAGATAGGTCCTGGATTGAGTCAATGGGGGAGAAACTGTTCCCAGAGGCAGGAGGGTCAGTCATCAGAGGGAAGCGATCTGGGAAAGAACCTGAGGAGGCGATGAGGAGAATGCTTTATTCGAGACAGTGAGTTGTTGTAACCTGAAACATGCTTCTTAAAAGGCAGCTGGAGCAGATTCAACAGGAACGTTCAAAAGGTGTCGGGGTAGGGGGAATATTGGGAAAGCAGAAACTTGCAGGTCTGTGTGGGAGAGACTAGGTGTGAGGAGAGCATGTAATAATTAAATAGATCTTTCAAGAGTAAATACCGGCCTGAGGGGCTGAACGGCCTCCTCTTACGTCGTGTCATTCTATGAATGCCAAGGCTAAAAAGCTATTTCAGGCTCTATGTAGTTCACATTTCAACTGAGCTGGGAATGGAATGGGGAGCAAAAAGCTTAAGGATTTATATGAAAATTATGAAAACATGAAGTTGGAAAAGGGTTCATTAAAAATGTAAAACTTTATTTAACAAACACATTGTAATATTTATGAATAATACTTTGCTTTCTGGGCTGGAACATGGTTGGAATTAATTGCCATTTGAGATTGTTAGTGACTAACTGTGTTTCTGGTGCTCAGTATTAAGGATGACGAGGCGTTCACAGTCTGGCTGACTGTTGTTCCAATGAGACAACAGGAAGGTAGGAAACCAAGCTGTGCTGAGACATGACACACCCCAGATAAATACAAATATTGCTTTTAAAAGGAGAACAGTTTGAAACATTCAAACAAATCTGTCAGATAGATAGCCAGAAACTATTTCCCTTGGTGGGTGGAGGGTAGATGTGGTGTGGAGGGGGAGGAATCTAGAGCAAACGGGAAGAAATTTTTAAATTCTAGTCAGGCTGTTCAGGGAGCAATTTCTCACTCAAAGGGAAGGGAGAATATAGATCACCCCCCCCCCCCCCAATAAATGACCTGTGGAGGCTGAGAGTCAACTGGAGAGAGTTTTCAAGGCTTGAGACTTTCTGAAGTTTTTGTTGGATATGGGTATTCGACGATATTGAGCAAAGCTGGGTAAACAGAGTTGGTATACAGATTGCTGTGAATGGCAGAACGAGATTGCAAGGCTGTATGCCCTTTTCCTGAATAACATTTATGTTAATTACAGTCAGATCCATCAGTTTCTCACTTGACAAATATAAACCTGCAAGCCTTCAGTTTATTTAGGACAGAAGTGGCTTTGCAGTGAAAATTGCTGACATATTGAACAGCATCAATCAGATTCAAGTTCTTAATAACAAAGGGAATTGTTAAAAACAAAACTCAAACTCACTACAGATCTGATCCCAAGCTTGTGTGCTGGTAGTTTATTATAATGTGGTGGGAGAGGAGGCAGTGGTGAGAATCAGAGAAATTATATACCACTAAAGGAGCCCATCGAGTCTGTACCTGTTCTCTGAAAGAGTTGTCAAGTTAGTTCCACTCCCCCCAATCCTTCCCTCTAGCTTTGCAAACCTTTTCAGTGTTTACCCAATTCTTTTCTCAAAGTTTCTGTTGAATTTGAGCAGCACCCTCCCAGATCACAACATTCTCCTCCTCTTCCCCTCCCTCATTCAAGGTCTATTCCCAATTCTCTTCATCCCGTGTCACTCTGGTGACCGACTTTCCTATCGCTGGGAGCAGTTTCTCCCTCATTGACTCGATCCAACAGCCCCCTTCTTGATTCTGAACGCCTCGATTCAATCTCCCTCCAAACCTTCTCTGCCCAAAGGGAAGCAATGGCAGCTTCGCAACTAACTTATTTATCAGTGCTTTAGTTTATCCATTTTTATGCAGACGTACTGAATTTATTTATGAATTAGTGTTGTTTTATTCCAAAGCTGGCTAATTGTTTTTGTAATGAGAACAGTCCTTTGGGATTGTTTGACATTTACAGCAGATGTATCCATTAACTCCTCTCATGTAGACAATATTTAAATCAAACTCAGGAGAGAGTGAGAGAGAGAGAAAAAAGGTGAATGGTCTCCGGTTTTGTCTAGGGACTGCTGTATTTAGAAAGATGAGTATTTCCGTATTCCTGTTACTGCTGGAAATCAGGAACATGCTCTCCTAGCTGACCGTTTCACAAAAATGATATGGTACAAAACGATGCATTTTGCACTTGCGCTCTAAGCATTTTCACTTGGTGCTAAGTACTTGCCTTTCTCACATAACCCTGCTCGTTCATTTCTATTTAATCATCCAATGTTGCCTTGACTGTTTCAGCTGAACCTGCCTCAGTCACCCTTCGAGGTAGTCTGTTCCAAACCCTAGCTACTTGCTATCTGAGATAGTCTCACCTCAGACTTGCTTCTTTTACAAAACATGTCCAAACTCGTTCTCAATCATTGCACATCCAGGAACAACTTCTGCACCGACCCCTGAGGTTTTGAAAACTCCCATCAAATGCCACCTGCAAAGAAAGCAGTACGAATGTCTCAAATGTTTCCTTATGACTGAGGCTGAAAACACTCTTGTAAACCTTTCCTGCTCTCTCTCCAATGTGTTCTTTCTTATAATGCAGCACTCAGAACCACACATAATACTCCAGCTGAGGTCTAACCAGTGTCTCATATAGGTTCACTGACATCATCCTGCTCCATGCCCCTATTGATAAAGATTAGAATACTGTCTGGTCCATTAACAGCTCTCCCTATCTTTCACCTTTGTACAAATACACCCAGGTCTTGCTGTTCTTGCACACCCTTCAGACTAATACCCTTTATTTTATACTGTCGCCCAATGTTCCTGCAAAAAAAGTGCATCACCTCACACTTCTCCACATTTGAAATAACTGCATAGAGGCCAGTATTCCATCACCAAGTCACCTCTTATTTACTTGTGCACAGTACACGAACTGTGACCGGCCAGCTTGGAGTCAGTCCTCAACTGAGGAGATTCTAAATCCCCTGTTTATATTTCTTTTCTTTTTCAAATTCCTTATGCTTCCCCTACGCTATTGCCATACAGCTCCCCCGGTTATATGTTATTTTGTTTTTTTTTCCCTCTGTCACCAAGTCACCCTTTATTTTCTTGTGGCCAGTCAGCTCAGAGTCAGTTGCCTGAACTGAGGAGAACCTAAACTCCTGATTATACTTTCCTTTCTCCCCCGGTTATTTTTTTTTGTGTTTTTTTAAACTGAGATTCTAAATTAGATTAGATTACTTACAGTGTGGAAACAGGCCCTTCGGCCCAACAAGTCCACACCGCCCCGCCGAAGCGTAACCCACCCATACCCCTACATTTACATTTACCCCTTACCTAACACTATGGGCAATTTAGCATGGCCAATTCACCTGACCCTGCACATCTTTGGACTATGGGAGGAAACCGGAGCACCCGGAGGAAACCCACGCAGACACGGGGAGAACATGCAAACTCCACACAGTGAGTCGCTTGAGGCGGGAATTGAACCCGGGTCTCAGGCGCTGTGAGGCAGCAGTGCTAACCACTGTGCCACCGTGCCGCCCAATCTCCTGGTTTTATATATATATATATATATATATATTATATATGTATATATCCCCACACTACCACCGAACAGTGGCAGTGCTTATTTTTCCCAGCACCTATGTCGTGTAAGTGTAGGACACAGTGAAAAAACGAGTTCGGAAATCTGTATTCATATTCCACCATCAGGAAGAATGGAAACACCAGAGTGACCAGTGACAGGTAGAGCCCTTCTCAACAAAGGGCAATGTTGCGTGATTAAAGGTGAAGGGGGGGGGGGCAGGGACTAAATCAAAATACAGCTGGAGGGGGAAATAAAACACTCCACTCCCCGCGGTGCCCACTTCTCCCTGAAAACATCCAGGGTGTCCCAGAACTGAGGACATTCTAAATCCCCTGTATCCATATATATGTTTTTTTTTCTCTTTTCTTTCTTCTCCTGTTTATATGTTATTTTCTTTGTAAATCCCCAGTTATATTTTTACGTATTTTTTTGATTTTCCTAGTTACATTTTTTTCTTTGTAAATCCCGTGGTTATAGGTTTTTTTTCCTGTCACCAAATCACCCTTTATTTTCACATTCATAGTAGTTGACACTGGTCCAGGTTCCTCAGAGCCATCTCTCTGAATGAACAGCATGTCTGACACTCCTGTTTATTTTATTTTTTCTTTTTTTCTCTTTACTTCTGCCTAACAGCAGTAGTGGTTATTTTCCCCCAGTACCCATGCCGTATGTGTACCGGTCTAAGACACAGTGAGGAACAACAAGTGCGCAAATCTTTATTTATATTCCACCACCAGAAAGAAAGGAAACATCCAAGTGGCCAGTGACAAGCAGAGCCCGACTCGACAAAGGGCAATGCTACGTGATCAAAAAAAGTGAAGGGAAGGACAGGGATTAAATCAAAATAGAGTTGGAGGGGGAGATAAAACACTCCACACCCTGTAATGCCCATTCTCCCTAAAAGCTTCGAGGGTGTTGATCGACACTGCACACTCCTTCTCCAGGGACATTCCTCGGGTTATATATTTTTTCTTTCTTTTCCTGGTTATATATTTTTTCCTTTGTAAATTCCCTGTTATAACAGTCAGTGAAGGCTTTCCTGATTGGCCCAGTTTAACAACCCCAATCAAGGATCTCCTAGTCAACAAGATTCGGCTGGTCACTATAACACTGAACTTCATCTGCCATCTCTCTGCCTACTCAACAACTTTTCTATGTCCCTTTGTATATTTACACTGCTCTTCTTATGTCTGTCAATGCTTCACCCACAAACACTGAAATTGTCCCCTGCACAGCAAGATCTAGATGATTTCTATTTATCAGAAAAACCAAAGGTCACAATACTGACCCCTAGGTTACACCACTACAAACCTTCCTTCAGCCTGAAAAGTAGCTATTGACCATTACTCTCTGTTAGTGATTCCTTAGCCAATGTTGCATCCATGTTCCTACTGAACCTTTTATTCCATGACACAAGTCTGGTGTGTGTGTATGTGTGCGTGTGTATGTGTATGTGTATGTGTGTGTATGTGTGCGTGTGTGTATGTGTGCGTGTGTGTGTGTGTATGTGTATGTGTGTATGTGTGTGTATGTGTGCGTACGTGTGTGTGTGTGTGTGTGTGTGTGATAATTCTCTATGTTACCTCTTCAAACATCCGCAGGAAATTAGTTAGACACCATCTTAGATACAAATCCATGCTGACTCATCTGAATCAACTCACATTTGTACAGGTGACTATTGAAAATTAATTTCTTGAGGTTTGTCCATGACCAAAGTTTAAGTGAATGGTAAGTAAATGCTGACCCAGTGCTCCTGCAATTTCCATTCTCACTTCTTTCAATGTCCTTTGCTGCATCTCATGTGGTCCTAGTTCCTCATAACTTTAAACAGCACCAGCTTATCCAATACCTCTTCCTTATCAGTTTTAAACCTTTCTAATGATTGAGGTTCCTCTGCTGTTACCATAGTCTGGACAGTATCTGCCTTGTACCCAACAGGAGAGTCATAGAGCTTTGGGTCATCCAATCCATGCTGACCTATCTACACTAACCCTACTTTCCAACCCTACTTCCAGTTACCTTGAATGTCATTGAATGATGTAATGGAAACAATTTGGAAATTTACTCAGGTATGTCCTTGACACAAGAACCTGGACAAATTTAACTGGCCAATTACTACCTCACTAGTCTTCTTAGGAGGTCTGGAAGAGCCATGGGGTTCAGATTAGGGACAGGTTTGGGACTAATAGAGGATAAGAGGCCGTGGGTATGGATTGGGGATGTGGAAGCAGACACGATGAATACATGATGGTGATACAAATAAGCGGAACTCATTATTCAGGATTCAGAAGGCATGGCTTTTCACTGTTATCAGAAGTTGGTGTAATTTAGGATTTGTCTATTTCTGAAACAGCTGGAGCTGATGGGACAGAATATTTTTGACTGCGTTCATCCCTATGACCAGAGGGAACTTCAGGAAGTGCTGGGGTTTAAACAAGGTGAGAATGTCCTGTCAAATCCATTTAAAATGAGGAGCGCCACACTGTCAGAGAATCAGTACTTAGGGAGCACTGCACCGTCAGAGGGTCAATGCTTAGGAGTGCAGCACTGTCAGAGGCTCAGGGAGTGCCGCACTGTCAGAGAGTCAGTGCTTAGGAAGCACCGCACCGTCAGAGAGTCAATGCTTATGGAGTGCAGTACTGTCAGAAGTTCAGTGCTGAGGGAGTGCAGCACTGTCAAAGGGTCAGTGCTTATAGAGTGCCATACTGTCAGAGAATCAGTACTTAGGGAGGACTGTACTATCAGAGGGTCAATGCTTAGGAAGTGCAGCACTGTCAGAGGGTCAGTGCTTAGGGAGTACTGCATTGTCAGAGAGTCAGCGCTTAGGGAACACCACACTGTCAGAGATCAGGCTGTGTCACTTTTCCTGCTGACTTGGAGACATAGTGCTGTACGTAATTCTCCTGAATATAACCTCAGAAGATGTGTTCCTCACTGTTCCCTGCACTAACACTATCTCGGTCCATATATAGGTACTTATTGTTTCCCATTATAATTACTCCATGGTGGTTACATCGCTGTCTGTAATTTCCTTTCAGATTTGTTCCTGTACATCCTTCCCACTAGTTGTTGGTCTCTAGATTACACTGAGCAATGTAACTACATTCTTCTTATTCCCTAGCTCTAAGCAAATTGACTCTGTACTTGAATCCTCGAAAACATCCTCTTCCTCAAGTACTCAACACTTTCTTTATCCAAAAACACCATTCCTCCTCCTTTCTCTTTACTAGCCCATCTTCTTGAGGACCTGGCGACCAGGAATATGAACTCCCAGACCAGTCTCTGCTATTGTCATAATCCCACAGGACAATCTGTGCCTGTAACTCCCCTGTCTTATCAATTACACTCTTTGCATTCACAGCCATGCAGTGTAACTGTGATCGAATTTCAAAACAAAATGGGAGGGTAGGCAATGACCTTGTGGTATTATCACTGGACTGTTGATCCGAGACCCAGGTAATGTTCTGAGGACCAGGGTTCGAATCCTGCTGTGGCAGATGGTGAACTGCCCACTGAGCCAGTAGGGATGGGTAATAAATGCATGACTCTTCCACAAAACTGTTCTGAGTGGTTCTGCACTGTTGGAGGGTCAGTTCTAAAGAAGTGCTGCACTGTCGGAAGGTCAGTACTGAAAGGGTGCTACAATGTTGGAGTTGTTACAATGAGGGTGAGCTGTATTGTCAAGCGGGCAGCAGCGAAGGGTGTTGCATTGCCACAGTTGTCATATTTCAGGTGAAGTGTTAAGTTGAGGCCTCATGTGCCCTACATGTAGTTGTTACCACTACTGGATGAATGGTAAGGGTGCTTTCCTTCTTGGAATCCTGATGAAGGGCTTTTGCCTGAAACATTGATTTTCCTGCTCCTCAGATGCTGCCTGACCTGCTGTGCTTTTCCAGCACCACTCTAATCTAGACTGCATTCCTTCTTGTCCTGGGCTCAATACTGAATCTGGGAGCAGCATGGTAATGATCACCAGGCTGTCTCTGGAACTTTGCTACGTCACCAATTACATCACTGATTTCACTTTGTAAGACTGAATTGGCTGGGACTGCCTTGATAGTGTCATAATTCACATGATTGCTTTCTTCATGGGATGTTTTGCTTTTTCACCTTGCTGTATAGATTTCTCAAAAGACTCGTCCATCTTTGGATAAAGCAGCACTCTCTAATGTCTGCTCCAAATGTATTTTCCACTTGTTTGAATCTACCACAGGAGGCCTGAATCTGAACCCTAACCCTCTCCGATGGGTTTTAACAAACATTTTCCCTTCACTGAGAGCACTCTTTGTGCCCTCCTCTGCACCACATCTCTGAAATCTGATTGTGGAATGGTGCAGAATGGCATGTTCTCCAAGGTAGCTAGCTCTGAACGTGGTCAGTGCATCGCTCAGTCTACGTTCATTCTCATTTGCCTTGTTGTCCAGACAGACTGCTGGGAAGCAGTCTATCCTCAGCGCTGTTGCTTCACATGGGTTCTGCTCCCTGAGTCGCTCAGCAGAGCAGCAAGGATCTCTCAGGGCAGCACCCAGTCCATGCCATACTGCGCAGCCTCTGGTTTAGGGAGAATCAGAAACATAAGTTGATGATCCATCGTTAACAATCAAGCTCTTCTGGTCTCATGCTCAAAGCCCTGTTATTTTGTAGATAAAAGCTTTTCATTAACTATTGAAATGCCTCAGCCATTTAAAGCAAACATTGTCATTGGATTTTCAAAACTGTGCAGCCACGTATTTTATTGAGGAGATTATTGTTGTTTTAAATCCACGTTCACAAGGATATTTTATCATGGATGTACATTTTAAATGTTATTTCATCAATATGACTATAGATTATGGATTAATTTAAAAGTTTGCAAGTTACACAAAACTTGCAGTGAACAGTGAGGAGGATAGTAAGAGAGCAGGACAGCAGAGAAGTCAGGGGAAATGGGCTGATTGCAGAATAGGTTTACCAAAAGAAATGCAATACGGTGAAAACTGGGAGGATGACTGAGGATAGGAAAACAAGCAAAAAGGTCCGACATTAAAGGCGTGAGAATTGGAATGGCCTGGAGGTGTTTCTATATAAATCAGGGAACAGTGCATACAAGATGTGGTACACTTTGGTCTGAAGAACTTTAATAGACAATATAAATTAGAAGATATAATTCTAAAGTGGGCGCAGGAGTAGAGGGACCTAGCTGTATTTGTGCACAGATCATTGAAGGTGACAGGACAGGTGGGGAAAGAGTACATTGTTCTTGGCTTTATTAATAGACTACAAGAGCAGGGAGGTGATGCTGAACCTGTATAAGACACTTGTTAGACCTCAGTTGGAGTACTGTGTACAGTCACAGGAGCTATAAAACAGGAAAGATGTGAATGCACTGGTGAGAGAAAGAGCAGTAGAGATTTACAAGAATGGTTTCAGGAATGAGAAACCACTTATGAGCACAAATTTTAAAAGTTGAGTCTGTTCTCCTTGGAGAGAAGAAAGCTGCAAGAAGATCTAATTGAAGTTTCCAAACTCACGTGTGGGTTGGAAACAGCAGATAGGGAGGAACTGTTCCCACTTGTAAAAGGAATAAGGACAAGAATAAAGTGATTTGCAAAAGGAGCAAATGCTATGTGAAAGAAACCTATTTCTGCCCAGTGAGTAGTTAGGGTCTGGAATGCATAACCTGAAAATGGTCAGTGTTGAGGGAGAACCACACTGTTAGAGGGTCAGAAGGTCAGCATTGAAGGAGCGCTGCGCTGTTGGACAGTCAGTGTTGAGGGAGAACCGCACTGTTAGAGGGTCAGAAGGTCAGCATTGAAGGAGCGCTGCGCTGTTGGACAGTCAGTGCTGAGGGAGTGCCATATTATCAGAGGGTCAGTGCTGAGATAGTGCCACACTGTCAGAGGGTCAGTACTGAAGGAGTGGGCACCACAGGATGGTCAGTGGTGATGGAGTGCCATACTGTTAGAGGGTCAGTGCTGAGGGAATACTGCACTGTCGGAGGGGCAGTGCTGCAGGAGTGCTGCACTGTTGGAGGGTCAGTGCTGAGGGAGTGCCACACTGTCAGAGGGTCAGCACTGAGGGAGTGACGCACTATCAGAGGATCAGTGCTGAGGGAGCGTCATACTGTCAAAGGGTCAGCGCTGAGGGAGTGTGCACTGTTGGAGAATCAGCGCTGAGGGACCACCATACTGTTGGAGGGTCAGTGATGAGGGAGTGCCGCACTGTCGGAGGGTCAGCATTAAATGAGTGCTGCACTGTCAGAGAGTCAGTGCTGAGGGAGTGTCGCATTGTCGGAGGGTCAGTGCTGACTGAGTGCTGCACTGTTGAAGGGTCAGCGCTGAGGAAGCAGGCACTGTCTGAGTTGCCATCTTTCAGATGAGGCATTACATTGTGACCCAGTCTGCTCTCTCAGGGTTGGCAGAGGGGGAAAGTTAGGTGGGATGAAGACGGGCTAGGGTTGATAGATCACACAGCTATTATGGGAAGAAAAGCAGGAATGTCATACAATCACACATGCGCACAGAACAGAAGAGGCCCTTCAGCCCATTGAGTCTGCACCAATCCCAGTTTTCAGCCTTAGCTCATGGTCTTGAATGTGATGACATTTCAAGCACCCAGCTCTTTGAGTTTAAAGGCTGTGAGGTTTTGTCCCTCCCAAGCAGTGTATTCCAGTATCCCACAATCCTCTAAGTGAAAAAAACCCTTTCCTTAAAATTCCACCGAACCTCCTATTCTCCACCTTAGCTCCTCATTACTGACAGCCCAACTCAGGGCAATAGCTGCTTCCTGTTCACCCTGTCTATATCCCACATAATTATACACGCCTCAATCAGGGCATGCCTCAGCCTCTGCTGTTCTGAAGAAAACAACTTGATCTGGTCCAGCCTCACTTGATTAAGAATACGCTCCAGACCGGAATCAAGAATGTGGTGCTGGAAAAGCACAGCTGATCAGGCAGTATCCAAGGAGCAGGAGAATCGACGTTTCGAGTATAAGTTCTTCATCAGGAAGCTTAATTGAGCTTATGCTCAAAACATCGACTCTCCTGCGCCTCGGATGCTGCCTGACCTGCTGTGCTTTTCCAGCACCACACTCTCAACTCTGATCTCCAGCATCTGCAGTCCTCACTTTCTTCCAAACCAGGAATCACTTCTGCTGTCCCTCCTGTGCTATCGCATCCCATCGTGTGCCTGGGGCCAATCATTTTCCCTCATCCATCATCACTAAAAACAGCTGATTGGGCTCGTTCTGACATTGCTGTGTTTGTGAGACAATGGGCTGATGTTTTTCTCTGATATAGCAATGACTACACTTCATAAGTAATTGGCTGCCAGTAGAGAGCCTTGGGACATGCTGAGGTGTTGTGTTAACAATTCAAATCCCTTTGCCTTTTGCCTGACTTTCTACAGGCAGTGCCCTTTCTGGGTTGATTAATGAGTTAATCTCTAACACTATCATTTTTGACTGTTTCTGAGTTGCAATTTGAGCTTTCAGTTTGTTGGTGCAGGAACTAACAAAAAGGTCTCCCCACCTTGAATCAGGTTAACAGGTGGTTTTGCTGAAAGACTCTCACTATTCCCTCAGAGAGACATTGTAGCCAGGCTGAATTAAAGGTCAGCTTGAGGCAGGGTTAGTCAAACTGAAATGTTACTGCCAAAACTCTGAGTAGAACTGACGTCAGAGCTGTGTCAGAGAAACAGCAGCAGGGAGAGATAGTTTGGGCACTGACTCAGCAGAAATGCATCCAACAAATACCTGAAACAGGGAACTCTAGGAGGCTCACAATCAGAATCATTCTAGCAGCTACATAATGTGACAAAACATGTTTCCACCGGGCTCACAAGGAGGAACACATTCCTTCTTTAAAAGTCACTCATCCAGTAACTCAGGATCAGAACCATCACCATCTTCACATCAGAGGTCTATTGTCAGCAGCACATTTTCTAGGGAGATGACAGAAAGATTTTGTGCTTATGCAACATTTAACAACCACAGGACGTCTCAGATTATTTCACAGCCACTGAAGTTCGTCTTGAATGTAGTCTCAACTTTAAAGCAGGAAATGTGACAATTTGAGTATAGCAAGCTCACAGAAACAGATCCACACAGTTTATTTTCTCACTGACATTAATGCAGGAAAACACATTGGCCCCAGGATGCCTTGGAAAATGCCCCTGCTCTTCTTCCAACAGACAGAACTTTTAGAGGGCAGATAGAGGTCTTAGATTAATGCTTCATGTAAAAGTGCCCACTCCCTCAGTAATGATCTCTGACAGTATGACTCTTTCAGCACTGACCTCTGATAGTGCAGCATTCCCTCAGCACTGACCCTCCCACAGTGCAGCACTCCCTCAGCACTGACCCTCCGACAGTGCGGCACTCCCTCAGCACGGACCCTCCAACAGTGCAGCACTCCTCAGCGCTGACCCTTCGACAGTGCAGCATTCCCTCAGCACTGACCCTCCAACAGTGCAGCATCCCTCAGTAATGATCCTCTGACAGTGCGACTCTCTCAGCACTGAACCTCTGGCAGTGCCCACTCCTTCAGCACTGCCCTCTGACGGTGCAGCATTCCCTCAGCACTACCCTCCAACAGTGTGGCGCTCCCTTAGCACTGACTCTACAACACTGTGGTGCTCCCTCAGTACTGACCCTCTGACTGTGTAACTCTCCCTCAGCACTGACCTTCTGACAATGCAGAGCTCCCTCAGCACTGACCCTCCAACAATGTGGAGCTCCCTCAGCACTGACTCTACAACACTGTGGTGCTCCCTCAGTACTGACCCTCTGACAGTGCGGCACTCCCTCAGCACTGACCGTCTGACAGTGCAGAGCTCGCTCAGCACTGACCCTCCAACAATGGTGGATCACCCTCAGCACTGACCCTCCAACAATGGTGGATCACCCTCAGCACAGACCCTCCAACAGTGTGGTGCTCCCTCAGTACTGACCCTCCAACAGTTTGGTGCTCCCTCAGTACTGACCCTCCGACAGTGTGACGCTCCCTCAGTACTGACCTTTCGACAGTGCCTGCTCCCTAACCATTGATGCTTTGACAGTGTGTACTCCCTCAGCACTGACCCTCCGACAGTGTGGTGACCCCTCAGTACTGACCCTTTGACAGTGCGGAGCTCCCTCAGCACTGACCCTCTGAGTGTGGTGACCCCTCAGTACTGACCCTTTGACAGTGCGGAGCTCCCTCAGCACTGACCCTCTGACAGTGTGGTGACCCCTCAGTACTGACCCTTTGACAGTGCGGAGCTCCCTCAGCACTGACCCTCTGACAGTGTGGTGACCCCTCAGTACTGACCCTTTGACAGTGCGGAGCTCCCTCAGCACTGACCCTCTGACAGTGTGGTGACCCCTCAGTACTGACCCTCTGACAGTGCGGTGCTCCCTCAGCACTGACCCTCTGACAGTGCGGAATGAGTGGCAGCAAGTCAGGGCAATAAAGTATTGCTAGCAAGGCCAGCATTTATTACCCACCCCTAATTACCCTCAAGAAGGTGGTGGTGAACTACCTTCTGTAGCTTCTGCAGTTCATGGGGAGTAGGGAACCCCACAACGTGTAAGGAAGGAATTTCCAGGATTTTGACCCAATGATACTGAAGGAACTATGATACATTCCCAAGAGACGATGGTAAGTGGGCCTTACAGTGGGTGGTTTTCACATGTAACCACTGCCCTTGTCATTCTTGATGGTAGTGATTGTGGATTTGGAAGGTGCAGTCTGAAGAGAGTTGGTGAGTACTGTGGTGCATTGTAGGGGGTACACACTGCTGCAGAAGAAAGTGAGGACTGCAGATGCTGGAGATCAGAGTCAAAAAATGTGGTGCTGGAAAAGCACATCAGGTCAGGCAGCATCTGAGGAGCAGGAGAATCGACATTTCGGGCATAAGTCCTTCATCAGGAACGTTGCAACTTACTGGTGGAGGGACTGGATGATTGTGGATGTGAGGGCTGCTTTGTCCTGGATGGTGTTGAGGTTCTTGCATGTTGTTGGAGCTGTACCCATCCAGGTAAGTGGGGAGTATTCCATCACATTCCTGACTTGGGCTTTGTAAATGCTGGATATGCTTTGGGGTGTCAGAAGATGAGTTACTTGCAAGATTTCTACACCTAGATCCGCTCTTGTAGCCACCGTATATAAATGGATAGTCAGTTTAGTTTCTGGCCAACGGCAGTCACAGGAATATTGATAGTAGGGGAGTCAATGTTGCTGATGCCATTGAATGTTAAGGGACAATGGCTGTATTCCCTTTGGTTCACGATGGCCATTGCTTTGCATTGCATGGTGGATTTGAGCTATAGGGAGAGGCTGAACAGGCTGGGACTGTTTTCCCTGGAGAGTCAGAGGCTGAGGGGTGACCTTATAGAGGTTTATAAAATCATGAGGGGCATGGATAGGATAAATAGACAAAGTCTTTCCCTGGGGGTGGTGGGGTGGGAGTGGGGGTCCAGAACTAGAGGGCATATGTTTAGGGTGAGAAGGGAAAAATTTAAAAGGGACCTAAGGAGTAACTTTTTCATGCAAAGGCTGGTGCGTATAGGGAATGAGCTGCCAGAGAGATGGTGGAGGCTGGTACAATTATAACATTTAAAAGGCATCTAGATGGGGAGATGAATGGGAAGGGTTTAGAGGGATTTGGGCCAAGTGCTGGCAAATTGTACTAGGTTAATTTATGATATCTAGTTGGCATGGACGGGTGGACTGAAGGGTCTATTTCCATGCTGTACATCTCTGTGGCTCTAAATGTTACATCCACTCATTACACCAAACCTGGAACAAGGACTGCTTAAGTATCTGAGGAGTTGCGAATGGTACTGAACATTGAGCAATCATCAGCAAACCTCCACATTTCTGACCTTAGGAAGGAAGGAAATCCATTGATGAAGCAGTTGAAGATGTCTGGGCCTAGGACACTACCCTTAGGAACTTGTGGAACCAACGGGAATCCAATCATTGTCCTGGAGCTGAGGTGACTGAACTCCAACACCAAAACATCTTTGCCTGTGCCAGGTACAACTCCAACCAGTGGAGAGTTTACCGCCTGATTCTAGTCTTGCTTGTGCTCTTTGATGCCATACTTGGCTGAACGCGGCCTTGATGTCAAGGACTATCATTATCACCTCACCTCTGGGATTCAGCTCTTTTGTCCATGTTTGAGCCAAGGCTGTAATGAGATCAGGAGCTGAGTGGCCCTGGTGGAACCCAATCTAAGTGTCACTGAGCAGGTGATTACTGAGCAGGTGCTGCTTAATAGCACTGTTGGTGACACCTTCCATCATTTATTTGGAGGGGAACCTGCCGGTGGTGGTCAGGTATCTGCTGCTTTTGTCCTTGTAGGTGGTAGAGTTTATGGATTTGGAAGATGCTGGCAAAGGAGCCTTACTGAGTTACCTCAAGATCAAGATGTCTTCAGTTTGTTTTTTTTTCATTCATTCATGAGACGTGGATGTTGCTGGCTGGGTCAGGATTTATAGCCCATCCCTAACTGCCCCTTGACCTGCATGATATACTCAGCCATTTCAGAGGGCAGTTAAGAGTTGCTGTAGGTCCAATGTCACATGCAGGTCAGACTAGGTAAGGATGGCAGATTTCCTTCCCTAAAAGGACATTAGTAAACCAGATGGGTTTTATTTTTGTAACAACAGGCAGTGGTTATATGGTGAATATCAGATTTAATTCTTCATTGAATTCAAATTTCACCATCTGCCCGGTGGGATTCACAGCAGCCTGTGAATTATTACCCCAGGAAAATTACTCCTATACCGTACCTCCCCTAAATTCAGCCCAGTTTTGAATTCACCTGGTCAGGCATTAATGAACATCTCCAAGGTAGTGGGGTCTGGAAACTGGACTTTCTTGTCCAGAGGTAGAGACACTACCACTTCACCACAGGAGGTCTCAGCCATGATAATTTATTATATAGTCCATCTTAAGACTAAACACTATAATGCACAGTATCCAGAGATAGCGTGTTCTCACCTTACTGTCAAATTATTGAAAGATTATTCAATGCCTAATGTTGGTCGGTCTACCCCACATGATTCTCCAAGCTGTTAACAGGACAAGACAGGGTAGATAAAGATGATCTATTTCCACAGTTTGGGGATTCTAGAACTAGGGGGCAGAGTCTGAGAATTAGGGACAGACCAATCAGGAGTGTTGTTAGAAAACATAAGGGGTGAGTCAGGTTTGGAATTCTCTACCACAAACAGCAGTTGTTGCCAGATCAGTTGGCAATTTTAAATCTGCGACCGATAAATTTGTGTTCAAAAAAGCTATGATGGGACATGGGCCAGAGGCAGGTGTTTGGAGTTAGGCCACAGATTAGCCACAATTGCACTGAATAGCAGAAGAGGTTTGAGGGGCAAGTCCTGATTTGTACATTTGACCAACCGTAGACCAACCGAGCAGTGACCTGGTTCATAGTTGCTGGTGTTACTATCTTGCTCACACTAGGCAGCAGCGAAACTGATACGAACCCCTCTGATTTTCTGCCCCACATTGTCTTTCTAGAAAGAGTAGTCTTTCATGTTCACACCTTTGGGAATTAATCTTCCTGTACAGCTGCCTTTTCTTCCTCCCTGGAGTAGAACGTTCTGCCTCAATTCATTGGCACATGTCTGACAGGCCTACAGGGAATCCCCGAACAATCTAGACAGCTGGCTGCACTGGCTTGACTGATTCACTGCACAATTAAAAGGTACAAAACAGAAGCAGGAGGAGGCCATTCAGCCCCTTAAGCCTGTTCCACCATTCACTATTTCCATGATTTATCTGCTCTGTGGCCTGAACTCTTTCCTGCCTGACCCTCGCCCCTTTCTGTGAGAACTCTCTGCGAGAACTTTCTGCAAGAAGAAATTCCTCCTCAACTCCGTCTTAAAAGGGAGGTCACTATCTTGAAGATGTATCTCCTGGTTTAGGAAACATGTTCTCCACAACCAGCTCATAAAGTCCATTCAGAAACGTATGCTTCAATAAGATCATCTTTCATTCTTCAAAACTCCAATGAAAAGAGCCCAACCCTTCCTCAGAAAAGAAACTGCTCAGCCCAGGGACCAGTGAGCGAACATTCTCTCTGAACTGTTGCCAATGCAAGTACATTAGGTACCGGGGAGGAGAAGGACTGGGTACACAGCATAGACTGAAGAATAATGTTACGCTCTGAGATTATGATATTGAGAGGACCTGAAAAAGGGCTTTTGCCCGAAATGTCGATTTTCCAGCTCCTCGGACCTGCTGTGCTTTACCAGCATCACACCCTCAACTCTATTGTAAGGACCAGTTCTGGACTAAGATGTGCAGGAACAAGATATCTCTCATATTGCAATGTAGATGTCACACCCTCCCACAAACACAGATATCCAGTGGGGTTTTAGAGTTGGCATCCCCTTCTGGTTGCCTTCAGAACATAACAGCATCCTTCAGTCTATGAAGGAGAGAGATCGCATTTCTAAGGCACCTGTCATCACCACAGGATCTCCCAAAACAGTTCATGACAAATTAAGGACTTGTTTTGAAATGTACTCACTTGTGTGATGCAAAACCATGGCAACTAACTTGTGCACAGCAAGCTTCCACAAACAATAATGAGTAACAACTCGGTAAACTATTTTAGTGGCGATGACAGCAGGATTAATATTGGCCCCAGGACACAGGGGGGAATGCTCCCAACTCTCCTTTGTAGTGCTGTAGGATGTTTTACACCCCTGGACAGGGTGGACAGTGTTCCAGTTTAAAGCTGACTCCTCCAACACAGCAGCCCGCTGGCATCTGAAGTGGAAGCCAAGATTATGTGTTCAAACTTTGTAATGGGGCTGTAGACTCAGACCAAGAGAATAGATAAGATAGAAGCAGGGAGGTTGTTCCCACTGACAGGGCATAACCTTAAAATAAGGCAGAGCAGATTTAGGACTGAGATGGGGAGGAACTTCTTCACCCAAAGTGTTGTGAATCTGTCAAACTCCCTGCCTGTGAAGCAGTTGAGACTACCTCATTGAATGTTTTTAAGGTAAAGATAGAGAGATTGTTGAACAGTAAAGGAATTAAGCATTATGATGAGCGGGCAGGTAAGTGGAGCTAAATCCATGAAGAGATCAGCCAAGATCTTTATTTGATGGTGGAGCACTCTCAGTGGGACAGATGGTCTACTCCTGCTCCTAGTTCTTATGTTCATACAACCCGTGACTGGGCTCAAGTGAGAAGGAAGAACTGCAGGCTGACTGTAGGCTGAGAAGAAAGGACTGAAAAAGAGAACTATAGACAGAACAACACATACAAAAATAATGATAGAGAAAACTTACACACGGACAGAAAGAGTTATTCAACAACAGAAAAATTAACTTTGAGCAATTAGTACAAGAATAACAATAAAAGAATGAGTGCGAAATGGAGAGGTATAGAATAAGAAAGCACAGATAAATTATAGAATGTAGAGACAAACAAACCAACGAGAGAGGTTTGATTGTTTAAAAGTTTCTTGAAATACAATGTGGGTCATTCTTCGGTTCAAGCATTGAGAGTTTTGTCACTGTAGGGGTGGAATTTACTGACATTATCTTCGCCTCAGGGTTAGTCAGAGCTGAACAACAGCTTACCAGTCAGAATGGAACCCATGTCATACTGAAACACAACACTTTGTTTTCACATTTCAATAATCTGACTTGTCCCACACAGACAAACAGCCCTGAGATTGGGGAGCTCGAGAACTTATCTACTCTGACAATGATCCCAGTGCCGGTCCCAGCTCTCACCTTCCTCATGTCACTTGCAGCCTGTTGCCTCAGGCTGGGCTTCTGGAAAGGAGTGGGGGTCAATGTGATAGCAGCCAGGGCATCATCCAAACTCCCAAAGGGCCTCACTCTCCATTACCTCATTCTCTAATATCTCACCATCATCCAAACTCCCAAAGGACCTCACCCTCCAAGACCTTACCCACCAATATCTCACCATCATCCAAACCCCTATGGGGTCTCACTCTCCATTATCTCACTCTCCATTATATGTCATCCTCCAATATCTCACCTAGATTAGTGGTGCTGGAAGAGCACAGCAGTTCAGGCAGCATCCAAGGAGCAGCTCCTGAACTGCTGTGCTCTTCCAGCACCACTAATCCAGAATCTGGTTTCCAGCATCTGCAGTCATTGTTTTTACCTCCAATATCTCACCGTCAACCAAAGCTCTATGGGGCCTCATCCTCCATTATCTGACTCTCCAATATATCTCACCCTCCAATAACATCTCCTCAACCAAACTCTTACAGGAACTCACATCCACTCCCTCACCCTCTTAACTGCACTATCCACTCTCTCACTCTCTGATATCTCATGTCCACTCTCTCACTCTCCGATATCTCTCATATCCACACTTTCACTCTGACATCTCTCACTTTCTACTATCTCACTCTCCAATATCTCTTACATCCACTTACTCACTCTCCAATATCTCTCACATCCATTCTCTCACATTCAAACATCTCTCACATCCATTCTCCTACTCTCCAATACCTCTCACTCTCCAATATCTCACTCTCCGATATCTCACTCTCCATTACTCATCTCAGACAAACCCCTAAAATACCTCAGCATAACTTTAACCCTCCGTCACCTCACAAGAACCTTCAATTTAATCCATACTCAGTACCTGACCCTAGCTCTACTAACCAGTCCTTTATATCTAACCAAACGTTGTCCATGTCTTTGGCAGTGTTTGATGGGGACAGTGTCATGGGAGCTTTACTTTCATTTAAAAGTGTACAGAAGACTTTACTTTCTGTTCAAAAGAATATAAGAAGCTTTCTTCTGTATCTAAATCCATGCTATCCCTATCCTGGGAGTGTTTGATGGAGACAGTGTCGGGGGAACCTTACATTGTGTTCAAAAGTATAGAGTGTTCTTTACCCTGCAGCTACGATGTGCTGTACCTCTCCTCAATGTTTGAAGGGGACAGTGGGAGGAAATTTACTTTTAGTTTAAAAGAATAGAGAGGCTTCACTCTGCATCTAGTGTCTTGCTGTATCTGTGTTTGGTCTATTCAATGGGGACAGTTTTACTCTGTATCTAACCCTGTACTGTTCCTGTTCTGGGAGTGTTTGATGGGGGGACAGTGTAGATGGAGCTTTATTCTGTATCTAACCATGTGCTGTCCCTGTCCTGGGAGTGTTTGATGGGTGGACTGTGTAGATGGAGCTTTACTCTGTATCTAACCCTGTACTGTTCCTGTTCTGGGAGTGTTTGATGGGGGGACAGTGTAGATGGAGCTTTATTCTGTATCTAACCATGTGCTGTTCCTGTTCTGGGAGTGTTTGATGGGGACACTGTAGAGGAAGATTTACTCTATATCTAATCCCGTGCTGTTCTGGGAGTGTTTGATGGGGATTGTATTGGGGAGCTTTACTCTGTATCTACCCCATGCTGTTTCTCTCCTGGGAGTGTTTAATGGAGACACTGGAGAGGAAGATTTACTCTATATGTAATCCTGTGCTGACCCTGTTTTAAAGTATTTGCCATAGCTGCAAATTAACTTTTTGCCATTCATGTATTAAGATACCTCAGACCCTCAGCATCTAAGAGCTCTGCAATCTCTCACCATTCTTTTTTATTCTTCCTATCAAAATGTCACATTTTGGTATATTTCACTTAATTTGCCGGATCATTTTTCTCTTTTAGTCATTCACAGAATGTAGGTGTCACTGACAAGGCTAGCATTTATTGTCCATCCCTAATAGTCTTTGGAAGTACGGATGGATAATGGTTTAATCCCTCACCCTTATGAGGGAAAATGCTTTATAAATTGGTGCATCTATTTTTCAGCAGCCCATAAATGGGTTAACAGAAACCAAAACGCATATGTCAGAATTACAGTGAGATCTTATCAGCAATTGCCTTGAGTGGGCTTCACTGAGCACTACTTCCTGTCCCCTCCCCCCGTTGCTTTCTAGTGGTTTCTGATACATGTAACAAGGGTTTTCATCAGGAACTGTGACCACTGCAGTTTTATTCTGCGTGTTACACAACCCCCATGCTCTGTGTCTCTATTTTTATCAATGTCGTCTCACCCCTTACACAGTGCACTGCCATTTGTGAGTGATAGGCCATGAGCAGATATCCGGAGGCCAACAAGGCAAATGGCAGGGAAGTCAGGAAACCTCTCTTCAGACAGTGCTTGTCCCACTCAGATCTTATATTTAGTTCAATGAATATTTACAACTGATGGCGAGAGTGCAGCATTACACTGTAGCTAAGCCTATAACCAGCCAATAGACACTCTGGGATGAGATTCCCTCTCTACTCTCCCATTCTGACACTCTAGAATACGATTCCCTCTCCATTCTCCCATTCTGACACTCTGGGATAAGATTCTCTGTCTACTTTCCCATTCTGACACAATGGGATAAGACTCCTTCTCCACTCTCCCATTCTGACACTCTGGGATGAGATTCCCTCTCCTCCAGCCCATTCTGACACTCTGGGATGAGATTCCTTCTCCACTCTCCCATTCTGACACTCTGGGATGAGATTCCCTCTCCACTCTCCCATTCTGACACTCTGGGATGAGATTCCCTCTCCTCCGGCCCATTCTGACACTCTGGGATGAGATTCCTTCTCCACTCTCCCATTCTGACACTCTGGGATGAGATTCCCTCTCCTCCGGCCCATTCTGACACTCTGGGATGAGATTCCTTCTCCACTCTCCCATTCTGACACTCTGGGATGAGATTCCCTCTCCTCCGGCCCATTCTGACACTCTGGGATGAGATTCCTTCTCCACTCTCCCATTCTGACACTCTGGGATGAGATTCCTTCTCCACTCTCCCATTTTGACACTCTGGGATGAGATTCCCTCTCCACTCTCCCATTCTGACACTCTGGGATGAGATTCCCTCTCCTCCGGCCCATTCTGACACTCTGGGATGAGATTCCTTCTCCACTCTCCCATTCTGACACTCTGGGATGAGATTCCCTCTCCTCCGGCCCATTCTGACACTCTGGGATGAGATTCCTTCTCCACTCTCCCATTCTGACACTCTGGGATGAGATTCCCTCTCCTCCGGCCCATTCTGACACTCTGGGATGAGATTCCCTCTCCTCCGGCCCATTCTGACACTCTGGGATGAGATTCCTTCTCCACTCTCCCATTCTGACACTCTGGGATGAGATTCCCTCTCCTCCAGCCCATTGTGACACTCTGGGATGAGATTCCCTCTCCTCCAGCCCATTGGGACACTCTGGGATGAGATTCCCTCTCCACTCTCCCATTTTGACACTCTGGGATAAGAGTCTTTCCCTAACAAGAATTCTGCTAGCCATACACAGCCTGGCCAACAAAGGACTTCAAGCTCACAACAATGCGGTTGATCCGTAACTGCCCTTTAACGTGACCATGCAAGCCACTCAGTTCAAGGGTGGTTATGAATGGGCAATAAACACTGGTCTTGCCAGCAATATTCCATAAAAGAATATGGAAAGAATGCTTGAATTGATAATTATTTGTTAAGAATTCAAAGACAACTGTCCTTAGCCGGCACAGGTAATGGTCCATGAAGCAAGAAATCTTCAGGATACTTGTATTCGCTCAGTTCTCCACATTGTTGAACTATTCATTTTATCATGGCTGACCCACATCTATCTACCCCACGGTCCATTGTCCTTCATCACTTAGCTTCTCAAAGAAGACTGTCCCAAATTTCCTTTCTCTTTTCTAGGAGAATCCCCTCAGGATCTTATACTGGTCAATTAAGTCACATATTAATTTTCTAAACTTTAGCAGACACAAGCCTAGCCTGTCCAGCCTTCCACTGTATTTACCTCCTTCCTTGAATAAGGAGGCCACTACTGTACAATGGCCCTCATGATAAATGGTACCATTACTTCAGTTTTCCTAATTATTTGCTGGAGCTGCAAACTAACTTTTTTGCCACTCATGCATTAAGGCACCACGGTCCCTCAGCATCTCAGAACTCTGCAATCTCTCACCATTCTTTTTTATTCTTCCTATCAAAACGTCACATTTCACCACCTTTCACTTCATTTGCCAGATCATTTTTCTCTTTTATTTGTTCAGAGAATGTAGGTGTCATTGACAAGACTAGCATTTATCGTCCAACCCTGGATGCCCTGGAGAAGGCGGTGATGAGCTGTCGTTCTGAAATGCTGTAGGTTGAACTATACTGGTCTTAGTGGGGGGTTTGACCAGTGTCTGTGAAGGAACAGCAATATCATTTAAAGTCAGATGGTGCATGACTTGGAGTACAACTTGCCAGTGGTGTTCGCATATTGTCTGCCCTTGACCTTCAGCTTGCAGAGATCACAGGACCTGTTGCATGTCAAGCAGTGTGACAGATCTGTCATCCTACAACAAACAGATCAGATTTAAGTGCTGCAGTCCTGCTACATCCAATCGTGAATAGTGACAGACAATTAAATATTTGAGAAGGAGATTTTCAATACCCCCCTCCATAATGATGGGGAGGCCAGCACATCAGGGCAGTGCAAAAGACTGGACTAAAGCATTCACAACTATACTCAGCCAGAAATCATCCCCTCCAAATGTCCACAGCATCACAAATGCCAGTTTTCAGTCAATATGATTTGCTCCAAATGATATCAAGAAAGAGCTGAAGACACTGCATATTGCAAAGGCTATGAGCCCTGACAATTTTCCGGCAATACTTCCAGTGATATGCTGGCCAAGCTGTTCTACCACATTTACAACATTGGCATCAAGCTGACAAAGCCAGGAAGTCCTGAACACAGGTAGCAGGATAAATCCAACTGGCCAATTTCCACACTATCACTCTGCTCACAATCGTGTGCAAAGGTCATGGACAGGGCTATCAGCTGCATGTGTAAGCCATGTGTAAGATGTACTCCAACTGATCACCAAAACTCCTCAGTCAGAACCATCAAAATACTTTATATAAATTGCAAAACGTTGGGGATCCATCAATGATCCTGTGATATGCCACTTGTTACGTCTTGTAAAGTGAGCCATTTGTTCCTATCCCCTTTTCTTTGTTAGCTAGTGAGTCTTCTACCATATTATACATTACCCCAAAAGCATGAGCTTCTATTTTCCCTAGTCATCTTTGATGTGGCATCTTGATAAAGGCCTTCTGGAAATGAGAGTGCAGTATATCCACAGCACATGTTACTCCTTTAAAGAATTCCAAAAAATTGTTTCAAGGTGATTTCCCTTTCACTAAACCACGTGGACTCTGCCCTATTGCCTTTAAGTTTTTTAAGTGTGCTGCTGTAATGGTATTAATAATAACTTCTAACATTTGATTTGATTTATTAATGTCACATGTAGCGAGATATAGTGAAAAGTTTTGTTTTGCATGCTAACCAGACAAATCATATCTTACATAAATACATCAGGGTAGTGGAACAGAATGCAAAATATAGTATTACAGCTACAGAGAAGGTGCAGAGATACATCCACTCTAAGATATGAGAGGTTCATTCAGAAGTCTGATAACAGTGGGTAAAAAGCTGTTCTTGAATCTATTCATATGTGTTTTCAAACTTTTGTATCTTCTGCATGATGAAGAGGGTGGAAGAAAGTATAACGGGGATGGAAGGAGTCTTTGGTTATGTTGGCTGCTTTCCCAAGGCAGTTGGAAGTGGAGATGGAGTCAATGGATAGAAGACTGGTTTGAGTGATGGACTGGGCTGCGTTCACAACTCTCTGCAACATTTTCCCATTAGAAGATTTAATTAGCTTGTAGTTTCCAGTTTCCCTCACTTTTTGAATAAATACACTTAAGAGGACTGATTTACAGATCTATGGAAAGGGATCAAAAGTTTGCACTGTTGTATGAAATAACAACAGAACTTTGACTAGCCTTTGTAATTATGAAAACATTTGATGGAATAAATGTAGAGATGCATGGTGGCTGGACCATAACTGAGGAACATTAATGTAAGTTAGTCACAACTAAATCCAACAGGGAATTCAAGAGTGAATGCTGTGTTAAAGTCAAATGCTGTGAATGCTGGAAATCTGAAATGAAAACAAACACAATCCTGGAAATATTCAGCTGCAGGTAGCCTATGTGAAAGAAACGGAGTTTACACTTCAGCTTATACTAAATCTATTATCGGACTGATGCTGATGGAAACATTATTTCAAAATGAAACATTAATTCTGCTTCTCTCCAAAGAGACTGCCTGAACTGTTGAGTATTTCCAGGACATTTTGTTTTAGAAGAATATGTTGAGCAGCTCATTGAAGAGGACATGGTGGGGGGGGTTCATGTGGGGCATCAACACCTACATGAACTGTAGTCACTCATACCCAGAATATACACAGGAATCTCTCACCTTACTGAACACTGACCATCAGTGATATTCACAGACAGCTCATAATCAAATACACACTTGGATCTTTCACACTCCTGCACACAGTCCACACTTTTACATGCTCAGTACACATTCCATATATGCCCAGTACACATTCTGTATACAGTCAGCACACATTGTATACACAACCAATGCACATTATACACACAACCAGTACATACACTGCACACTCGCTCTCCTTATGCATCCAGTAAATACAGGTACTGCACTTCTCTTACACACCCGATGTTCTGTCAGTGGGCAGTGTGGTGTTGTTAAGTACCTGCACACTGCTGCATTTGTGATTAGACAGTCCATGCTATGAATGAGAAATACATCCATGTTGGTCTAGAATGGCCTCGAGACATCAAAGGCACTTCAAAAGTAACCACAGGGGCCTGGAAGTGTAGTTGGCCTTGAAGCTCTTTGACCTGCCAAGACGTACCTGACAAGAGTTAACATATACAGCTGCCCAGAAGCAGTTAGAATTACAGAAGTGTCAACGCACCCATAGGAGTCAACAGAAAAACAAGACGAGGACGCGAGCAGATCTGACTTTTCAAGATAGCATAAGTACTGCGGTCGCAGGAGGAAGGAAGTTGCAGTCTCATTCAGCCTCACAATGTAGCTTCAAGAGAGGTTAGTCACCCAATAAGATTAGCAAACTTAAGCAGCAGAAAGAGAGGAACAAAAGACATAAATTAAGAAAGTCCTGAGAGGAAAAATAAAACAAAGACCGAAACCATGAGATGGGGGAGTCTCAGACCTATCTACAAAAATCCAGTGTAAACTATTTCCAACTTCATACAGCCTAGACATGGAGGGAGACCTTAACAGCAGTAGTATAGAACAACTTCGATCTCTGGTAAGTTAGTCCTTAAATCATAAAAAAACTGTGATCAATTTTCAGCCATTCTCTAAGATATGTGATGTGAAATATGGTGGCAATTTTAAAACTCAACACGCATTAAGGTGGACTTAGCAACACATCCCATTTAAATCCCAAAGACTCTTTATTGGAAACTACCCCACATATAGTTAGCTGCTGCAGTGGTCAGTCTATCTAGCACATGCCAGAACGTTTCTTAGGTAGCCGTGAAGGCAGATTCAATCATTAACAGCTAAAGGTCAACGCCTGCAATATGTCAGGCGAGTCAAGTCACATTTTGTTCTTAAAGTCTGCTTAAACTCTCGTCCTTTCTTTACCTCCAAGGGCCACCAGGTCTTCATCCCCATCGATTTCTTCGCTAGGTATTACTGGCCTAGGCTGCCAGGCATTGATGGAATTGAACCTTCATGTTCCTATCTCTTCCACTGGACTTGAAACATTTCCAGTATTTTTCTTCCGACAGACCTGCTGAGTTTCTCCAGCACTTTCTGCTGTTATTTTCCTATCATTTGAAACCGTATCCACAGCTTCAGCACTGGGAAGGAGGCTTTCAGGTTATGTTGGATTTTAGCCTCAAAACCTCATAAACAGTAGGAGCCATCATGTTAGAATTCCTGCACTCTGAGAGTGAGAATCAGAGTACACTCTACAGATGTATAAAGCAGTAAGTTACATTGAACCTATATGGAACTAGACAACCCAGTATATGCAGCTTCTTTGAGACCTGACTTGGAGCATTGTGAGTACTTCTGGTCTCCTCATTATATAAAAGGGTTTGGAGGATCTTTTAAAGAGATTGACAAGGATGAAACTGCAAGGTTTCACCTATCAGAAATGACTGAACAGGCAGCGGTACTTTCGAATAGAAAACAGAAAGCTGAAGGGTGACCCAACGTGGCTCTTTAACATTATGGAAGAATTGCAGTAAAGTGAATGTTTCCCTCACAGTGGGGAGACCAGAACTAGGATGCTATCAATATTAAACAGTCACCAATAAATCCATTGTGAAATTCAGGAGAAACATCTTCAGAGAGTGAGCAAAATGCGGAACTCACTCCCACAGGGAAGGATCAAGGGGAATCACGTTAATGCATTTCAGAGCAAAGCTGTGTAAACACATGACAGAGAAAGGAAAAGAAGGATAGGGTGATGGAGAGCGATGAAGAGAGCAGTGGGAAGAGGAGTGGCAGGAACCTGTCGGGCCAAACTGCCTGTGGCTATGCTAACAATGCTATGTTTAATGACATTAAAAATAAGACAACACCAGGTTAAAGTCCAAGAGGTTTATTTGGAAGTACAAGCTCTCAGAGCACTGCTCCTTCGTCAGGTAGCTGGAGCAGTGCTCCGAAAGCTTGTACTTCCAAATAAACCTGTTGGACTATAAGCTGGTGTTGTGTGATTTTTAGCTTTATCCACCCGGGTCCAATTAAACCTGTTGGACTATAAGCTGGTGTTGTGTGATTTTTAGCTTTATCCACCCGGGTCCAATTAAACCTGTTGGACTATAAGCTGGTGTTGTGTGATTTTTAGCTTTATCCACCCGGGTCCAATTAAACCTGTTGGACTATAAGCTGGTGTTGTGTGATTTTTAGCTTTATCCACCCGGGTCCAACAGCAGCATCTCCACATTATGTGCCATGACGATAGACTGAACTACAGAGGGGTAGAAACATTGGCATAGAAAACAGTGTGCTGAAGGTCAAAAATGAACATTCCGACAATATTGTTGTGCACACTTCAAACTCCTGAGGACAATGCAAAGTGAAAGAACTTCTTTCTCAGAAAACAATAGCTTCAGACCAATATGGCAGCAACTGCAGACACCTGGCGTGTTTTGTGTGGTGTGCCTGGGGATAGTAGGAAGGATGTAGGTGGGCTAGTCCTGGGAATGAGAATCGATCTGAAGGGTAAGGATGCTACCCACTGTACTGCATGTCGTGGTGATGCACAAGTGGAACAGATCCTCTAACATTCCTCCAAAACCAGCAGTTTTCTGGGATTGTTGTGGTATTTTTAAAACAACCTGTTAATTTCACCTGCTCCAGAATCATCTCTGGAGCAGGTGCAATTTGAATGCAGGCTTTCTGGTCCAGAGAGAGCAATACTACCACTGTGCCATGAATCCCTATGGTCCTGTTGGAGACTGATTGTTAATCACTGTGATTTAGCTCCACCAAATTGATTCTAGCGACGAGGCACTTTTCTTGTGAAGGGAGATTGAGCGGTTTAGGCCGACACTCTCTATTCGGAGAAGAGATCTAATTGAGTTGTATAACGTGCTGAAGGAGACTGACAAAGTAGACGGAGAGAGGATGTTTCTTCCTGTGGAGCAATCTAAAACAAGAGATCATGGTTTTAGGATAAGGATAGCAGATTTAAAACTGAGATGAGGAGAAATTATTTCTCTCAAAGGTCACGAATCTATGGAATTCACAACCATAGAGTATGGTGGATGCTGGGAATTTGAGTAAATTTAAGGAGGATGTAGACATATTTTTATTTAGTAATGGGTTGAAGGTTATGGAGAGCGGACAAGAATCTGGAGTCAAGGCCAAGATGAGATCAGTCTGGATCAAATTAAGGGGTGACCAGGCTTGAGGGGCTGAATTGCCAACTCCATCTCTCATGTTCTTATTGATTACCAGCTTATCATAAGATAGTCTGCAAAGAAGTGGCCATTTTCTAACCGTGGAACACTGTGCTTACTTTCGTTTACAGAAGGAAATAGAGAATGTCTGAAAGATGGAGGTCGAAATTCACAGGAAGATGAGGGCTTCACTTCCTGAGCTATTCAACCTCAATCTGAAAGTGTCCAAAGTAAGGGTGTTGATGGTTTCGATATTTTACCAATACTGCCAGATCAGCTGTGGTTCACTGGCCACTGTCTTGCCCTCTGAGTGAGAAAATCATGGATTCCAGCTCCCTTTTGGAGAATTCAAATGCGTAATTCAGATTGATAATGTCAGTGCAACTGCTGAGATACTGCCGCACTGTCGGAGGGTCAGTGCAGAGGGAGTGCACCACTGTCAGAGGGTCAGTGCAGAGGGAGTACCACACTGTCGGAGGGTCAATGCTGAGGGAGTACCACACTGTCGGAGGGTCAGTGCAGAGGGAGTACCACACTGTCGGAGGGTCAGTGCAGAGGGAGTACCACACTGTCGGAGGGTCAGTGCAGAGGGAGTACCACACTGTCGGAAGGTCAGTGCGGAGGGAGTACCACACTGTCGGAGGGTCATTGCTGAGGGAGTGCCACACTGTCGGAGGGTCAGTGCAGAGGGAGTACCACACTGTCGGAGGGTCAGTGCAGAGGGAGTACCACACTGTCGGAAGGTCAGTGCAGAGGGAGTACCACACTGTCGGAGGGTCAGTGCAGAGGAAGTGCACCACTGTCAGAGAGTCAGTGCAGAGGGAGTACCACACTGTTGGAGGATCAGTGCTGAGGGAGTGCCACACTGTCGGAGGGTCAGTGCAGAGGGAGTACCACACTGTCGGAGGGTCAGTGCAGAGGGAGTACCACACTGTCGGAAGGTCAGTGCAGAGGGAGTACCACACGGTCGGAGGGTCAGTGCAGAGGAAGTGCACCACTGTCAGAGAGTCAGTGCAGAGGGAGTACCACACTGTTGGAGGATCAGTGCTGAGGGAGTGCACCACTGTCAGAGAGTCAGTGCAGAGGGAGTACCACACTGTCGGAGGATCAGTGCTGAGGGAGTGCACCACTGTCAGAGAGTCAGTGCGAAGGGAGTACCACACTGTCGGAGGGTCAGTGCAGAGGGAGTACCACACTGTCGGAGGATCAGTGCTGAGGGAGTACCACACTGTCGGAGGGTCAGTGCAGAGGGAGTACCACACTGTCGGAAGGTCAGTGAGGAGGGAGTACCACACTGTCGGAGGGTCAATGCTGAGGGAGTGCCACACTGTCGGAGGGTCAGTGCAGAGGGAGTACCACACTGTCGGAGGGTCAGTGCAGAGGGAGTACCACACTGTCGGAGGGTCAGTGCAGAGGGAGTGCCACACTGTCGGAGGGTCAGTGCAGAGGAAGTGCACCACTGTCAGAGAGTCAGTGCAGAGGGAGTACCACACTGTCGGAGGATCAGTGCTGAGGGAGTGCACCACTGTCAGAGAGTCAGTGCAGAGGGAGTACCACACTGTCGGAGGGTCAGTGCAGAGGGAGTACCACACTGTCGGAGGATCAGTGCTGAGGGAGTACCACACTGTCGGAGGGTCAGTGCAGAGGCAGTACCACACTGTCGGAGGGTCATTGCTGAGGGAGTGCACCACTGTCAGAGAGTCAGTGCAGAGGGAACGCCACACTGTCGGAGGGTCAGTGCAGAGGGAACGCCACACTGTCGGAGGGTCAGTGCAGAGGGAGTACCACACTGTCGGAGGGTCAGTGCAGAGGGAGTACCACACTGTCGGAGGGTCAGTGCAGAGGGAGTACCACACTGTCGGAGGATCAGTGCTGAGGGAGTGCACCACTGTCAGAGAGTCAGTGCAGAGGGAGTACCACACTGTCGGAGGGTCAGTGCAGAGGGAGTACCACACTGTCGGAGGATCAGTGCTGAGGGAGTGCACCACTGTCAGAGAGTTAGTGCAGAGGGAGTACCACACTGTCGGAGGGTCAGTGCAGAGGGAGTACCACACTGTCGGAGGATCAGTGCAGAGGGAGTACCACACTGTCGGAGGGTCAGTGCAGAGGGAGTACCACACTGTCGGAGGGTCAGTGCAGAGGGAGTACCACACTGTCGGAGGGTCAGTGCAGAGGGAGTACCACACTGTCGGAGGATCAGTGCTGAAGGAGTACCACACTGTCGGAGGGTCAGTGCAGAGGGAGTACCACACTGTCGGAGGATCAGTGCAGAGGGAGTACCACACTGTCGGAGTGTCAGTGCAGAGGGAGTACCACACTGTCGGAGGGTCAGTGCTGAGGGAGTGCCACACTGTCGGAGGATCAGTGCAGAGGGAGTACCACACTGTCGGAGGATCAGTGCAGAGGGAGTACCACACTGTCGGAGGGTCAGTGCTGAGGGAGCGCCACACTGTCGGAGGGTCAGTGCAGAGGGAGTACCACACTGTCGGAGGGTCAGTGCAGAGGGAGTACCACACTGTCGGAGGGTCAGTGCAGAGGGAGTACCACACTGTCGGAGGGTCAGTGCTGAGGGAGTACCACACTGTCGGAGGGTCAGTGCAGAGGGAGTACCACACTGTCGGAGGGTCAGTGCAGAGGGAGTGCTGCACTGATGGAGGGTCAGTGCAGAGGGAGCGCTGCACTGATGGAGGGTCAGTGCAGAGGGAGCGCTGCACTGATGGAGGGTCAGTGCAGAGGGAGTGCACCACTGTCGGAGGGTCAGTGCAGAGGGAGCGCTGCACTGATGGAGGGTCAGTGCAGAGGGAGCGCTGCACTGATGGAGGGTAAGTGCAGAGGGAGTGCACCACTGTCGGAGGGTCAGTGCAGAGGGAGCGCTGCACTGATGGAGGGTCAGTGCAGAGGGAGCGCTGCACTGATGGAGGGCCAGTGCTGAGGGTGCGCCAGACTGTCAGATGGTCAGTACTGAGGGAGCGCCACACTATAGGAGGGTCAGTGCTGAGGGAACTCCACACTGTCTGAGGATCAGTGCTCAGGGAGTGCCACACTGTCAAAGGGTCAATCCTGAGGGAGTGCTAGACTGTCGGAGGGTCAGCACTGAGGAAGCACCACACTGTCAGAGGATCAATGCTGAAGGAGCGCCAGATTGTTAAAGGGTCAGTGCTGAGGGAGCATTGTACTGTTGGGGAGTCAGTGCTGAGGTACTGCTGCACTGTCAGAGGGTCAGTGTTGAGGGAGCACCACACTGTTGGAGGGTCAGCGCTGAGGGAACACTGCACCATCAGAGGATCAGGACTGAGGGAATGCTACACTTTCGGAGAGTCAGCATTGTGGGAGCACCGCACTGTTGGAGGGTCAGTGCTGAGTTACTGCCACACTGTCGGGGGGTCAGTGCTAAGAGTGTGCTGCTTTGTTGGAGGGTTAGTGTGGAGGGAGTACTGTACTGCTGGATGTGTTTTCTTTTGAATGAGTGATCAAATTGAGACACAACTGCTCTCTAGTTTGGACATAATCCGTTCTATGGCCACACACACACATCCCATTGAAAGAAGTGCAGAAGGGATGCTCCTTGTGGTCAGGTAGCTCAATTGGCTGGATAGCTGGTGTTCAATGTACAATGATGCCAATAGCATTGGTTAAATTCCTGCCTGACTGAAGTTACCAAGCAGAACTCTCCTTCTCAACTGCTCCCTTCATCCGAGGCATGGTGACCCTGAGGTTAAATCACATTCAGTCATCTCTTTCCCTCTCTAATCAGAGCGGCCTATGGTCTGGTAAGATTATGGCAACTTTTCCTTTTCCTGGCACCAAATTAATCCTTCAACCAAAAGCAGTAGAGCAGGTTACACTATCTGTAGATCTTGCTTTGGCAAATAGGCTGACATGTGTTTACATTACAGCAGTTGTTACACTCCAAAAACCCTTGATTACCTGAAAAGTTTGCTGAGGTGGTGATTGATGCTGTACAAAGAACAAAGAAGAACAAAGAAAATTTACAGCCCAGGAACAGGCCCTTCGACCCTCCAAGCCTGAGCCAATCCAAATGTACTGTCTAAACCAGTTGGTCAATTCCTAAGCATCTGATTCCCTCTGCTCCCCACCTACTCATGCATCTGTCCAGATGCATCTTAAATGAATCTACTGTGCCTGCCTCTACCACCTCTGCTGGCAACACGTTCCAAACGCCCACCACCCTCTGTGTGAAGTACTTACCTCATGTATCCCCCTTAAACTTTCCACCTCTCACCTTGAAATGGGAGTCTTTCTTTCAGATTATTAATCAGACTGCGTCTCCTCAAGGGCCTACTTAAGGACCAGAGGAAAACCAAGAGTAAGACAGAAACAACCACGAAAGCTGCACAACTATCAAATCAAACAGTAATCTTCCTGGAAATGTTCCCTTTCTCTCTCAGAATCACTGAACTGGTTTAGTGCAGGAGGAAACAATTCAGCACAATGTGTCTGTGCTCCCAGCAGGCATTTCAGTGAATGCCACTCCCCTGTTCTCTCCCCACAAATCTGTGCACTGTTCTTTTGCAGAGAACAGTCCAATTCCCTTTTGAATGCATTACACTCTGAGAGAGCACATCCTGTACCCTGACCACTCACTGATTGACAAAGATTTTGCTCCTTTTGCTAACCAAATTAAATTTGCACAATTTTATTCTTGATTTTTTTCACAAGTGGGAACATTTTCTCGCTTAGGCCTATCGTGACTTTGAGTCCTAACAGATTGCCTCATAGCCTTCTCTGAGCTGAGCAGAGAGGGAAGGAGATTTGATGAGGGACCGCCAAACTTTAGGACCCAGGAAGCTGAAAGGACGGCATCACTGGAGGAGTGATTATAATCAGACATTTGCAAGAGTACATTAGTAGAAGTGTGCAGAGATCTTGAAGGACTTCGAAGAGACTTCAAGAGTTAATGAGGGATAAGGCTATAGGGGAGATTTACAAGCAAGGAAGAGAATTATGGCCACATAAATACAAATTGCTGGTGTGCTTTCAGCCCAACTTTTGTTTTATTCTGTTCAGTGTTATGGTGACCAGTGACGTCACAGGATTACATTAAAGACTAAAGACCATAGCATACTTCAGTGTCCAATCTCTGCCAATGCCAACCACCCAATCCCACAGGTTAGCTCTGAAACACCCTGGCTGGGAAACCTTGTCACATACCAGAAATTCGCAATGTTCCACCAGGGTGACGGTGACATACAGTTGCTTCCAGTATATTATTTGAGGTTGCTAGTAAGCACAAGTGACTGAGTAGAGAACTCCCAGTAAGAGCTGTTGTGGAAAGCAGGACTGCTTGGGAGTCTATAAATTAATATCTGGAAAATAAGTACTATACCAGGATTACAAATCAAAAACCATTTCTGCAGCTGGCAACTCCAGTCAACATCTTGCAAATCTGGGGAGGGTGACTTCAAATCCAGGGTGAAATGATTGTTTGCACATCACTTGTTTAATTGGAGACAGCTTTGAAACAAAAACAGAAATTTCTGGAAAACTGCAGCAAGTCTGGCAGATTCTGTGGAGAGAAAGCAAACTCAACATTTTGAGTCATGGAGTCATAGAGATATACAGCATGTAAACAGACCCTTCGGTCCGACTCGTCCATGCCAACCAGATATCCCAACCTAATCGAGTCCCACCTGCCAGCACCCGGCCCATACCCCTCTAAACCCTTCCTATTCATATACCCATCCAAATGCCTTTTAAATGTTGTCATTGTACCAGCTTCCACCACTTCCTCTGGCAGCTCATTCCATACACACACTACCTCTGCGTGAAAAAGTTGCCCCGTAGGTCCCTTTTAAATCTTTCCCCTCTCACCCTAAACCTATGCCCTCTAGTTCTGGACTCCTCCACCCCGGGTAAAAGACTTTGTCTATTTGCCTTATACATGTCCCTCATGATTTTATAAACCTCTATAAGGTCACCCCTCAGCCTCCGACACTCCAGGGAAAACAGCCCCAGCCTGTTCAGCCTCTCCCTGTAGCTCAAATCCTCTAATCCTGCCAACATCCTTGTAAATCTTTCCTGAACCCTTTCAAATTACACAATATCCTTCCGATAGGAAGGAGACCGGAACTGCACACAACATTCCAACAGTGGCCTAACCAATGCCCTATACAGCTGCAACATGACCTCCCAACTCCTGTACTCAATATTCTGACCAATAAAGGAAAGCATACCAAACACCTTCTTCACTATCCTATTTACCTGCGACTCCACTTTCAAGGAGCTATGAACCTGCACTCCAAGGTCTGTTTGTTCAGCAACACTCCCCAGGACCTTACCATTAAGTGTATAAGTCCTGCTAAGATTTGCTTTCCCAAACTGCAGCACCTTGCGTTTATCTGAATTAAACTCCATCTGCCACTACTCAGCCCATTGGCCCATCTGGTCAAGATCCTGTATAATGTGAGGTAACCTGATTTGCTATCCACTACACTCAAATTTTGGTGTCATCTGCAAACTTAGTAACTATACCACCTATATTCATGTCCAAATCATTTATATAAATGATGAAAAGCAGTGGACTCAACACCGAACCTTGTGTCACTCCACTGGTCACAGGCCTCCAGTCTGAAAAACAACCCTCCACCACCCTCTGTCTTCTACCTTTGAGCCAGTTGTGTATCGAGATCTAACCTTGCTCGCAGTCTCACAAGGTTGCCTTGTCAAACGCCTTACTGAAGTCCATATAGATCATGTCTACCGCTCTGCCATCATCAATCCTCTTTGTTACTTATTCAAAAAACTCAATCAAGCTCATGAGACATGATTTCCCACACACAAAACCCAGTGACCCTTTTTCAAAGCTGTTTTTGTTTCAGATTTCCAACATCTGCAGATCTTTATTATTTGTAAGGTAGCTTTAATCTGTCTCTAAACCTATTCTGTCCCTGCCCTGGCAATGTTTGACAGGGACAGTGTTAGGAGAGCTTTACTCTGTATCTAACCTATGCTGTCCCTGTCCTGGGAGTGTCTGATGGGGATAGCGTAGAAGGAGTTTCACTCTGTATCTAACCCTGTGCTGTTCCTGTCCCGGGAGTGTTTGATGGGGATAGTGTAGAGGGAGCTTCATTCTGTATCTAACTCTGTGCTGTCCCTATCTTGGAGGCAATCTGATGATAAATCTTGTCACTCAAGACATTATGAAATGAAGAGAAAAATACTTCATTTCCTATTATCATTGTCCATCATCTAGTGAGCAGAATACTTTGTCAAATGATTAATTATTGTTGTCATGGGTATAACTGAGATCCAAATATTTGTAAATGAGAATTACTGAGAAATAGAGTGGCTGATGCTTATCTGCTCTTTGGTTAAAATTCATTTTGAAAAGGCACACCATCATGTTTCCCCACGTCCAGTAATATTTTCTCAATGTCAGGGAACTTCTTGCACCATCTATGACAATGACAATTCGAAATAAAACATTTAACCAAACTGCTAATTTGAAAACTCTTTTGATGATTCCAATGAATAAAATCTCTCAGTCAAGGCCTCAAATATGGATCTCAGTTTGTGTTTACAGGAGTAACAGTGAGAATGTGAGTGTGTGTGATCGACATTGTGCGGGAAAGAGAGAGAGTGTGAGAGAGAGGGTGTGTGAGAGATAGACAGTGTGTGAGAGTGAGTGAGAGAGAGGTGGGGAGAGTGTGTGAGAGAGAGAATGTGAGAAAGGGTGTGGGAGAGAGAGAGGGTGTCTGAGAGACAGTGTGTGTTTGTGAGAGGGAGTGTGAGAGAGCATGCGGGACAGAGTATGTAAGAGAATGTGTAAAAGAGGGTGTGAGAGGGTGTGAAAAAGAGCATGTGGGAGATAGTACACGAGAGGTTTGTTTGAGACAGAGAGTTCGTGAGAGAGAGGGTGTATGACAGGGTGAGAGAGGGAGACATGGTACAACAGAGAGTATGTGGTAGGGACAGTGTACGAGACAGAGAGTTTGTTTCTATGCGGGACATGCACACGCGAGAGTCACAGCATGTGAGAGACCAAGTTTAGAAAAGAGAGAGAATGTGATAGTGTGAGAGAAACAGTGTGTGAGGGAGTGTGTGTGAGGGAGTGAGAAAGAGGGTTTGTGAGAGTGTATGTGTGAGATACAGGGCATTTGGGTGTGGGTATTTGAGAGTGTAAGAGAGGCTCTGTGAGCATGTCAGTGTGTGTGTGAATGTGAGGGTGTTTGAGTGTGTGTGTGAGGCAGCATGTAAGTGTGAAAGTGTGGAAGTGTGAGAGTGTATGTGAGGGAGGGAGTGTGTGAGTATAAGTGTGTATGAGAGAGGATCTGTGAATGTAAGTGAGAGTGTGTGTGTGAGAGGTTGTTTGAGATGATGAGTTTATGTGAGAGAGCATGTGAGCGTGTGTACCCTCCTACACATACATGTACACACACACACACACACGTACACACACGTTCAACTTCTGACATTCAGCCCCTCCTGTTCAGCCGCCCACCCAGTGAATGTTAAGCCTAATTGATTCATGGCTAATGCCTCTGCTTTGTTTCAGCTCCCAGCTCTGGTGACTGATGACCTGCAGACTTCCTTGGCATATACAAATTAGCCAGAGTGGGTTCAAGTCATGGGCGAGCAACAGCTGAACCAGCCAGAGACCAGCGAGGGAGCGGGACTGCTTTATTTTCAACGTCACCAAGGGCAGTGTGGCCCTTTGCCTGGGATGGACAGCAGCCTCTCACACACACTTGGACTGGAGAGTGTCCCAGAGTCAAACTCTCCTGTCTCATCCTGCTTCGATCCTGACCCCATGGAGGCTGGCAGGCTGGAGATGGGTGGACACAAAGGGTTGGAGCTGACTGGGAATGCTGGCTGGGACCACTCAGACATCAGCACCCAAGTAACTGTGAAGCAAGAGCCCAGTGATCCTAGACTGGTGAGGGCAGCAAGTGGGCATCCTTATGGCCTCCTCGAACAGTGCGAGGAGCAGCTGCCTAAACGAGCGGATGGGAAGTTGGACTCATTCAACAAAGCTTTCGCGAACCGACACTCTCTGGGTCACAGCTCCAGCGTGACAGGCAGCTACACACAGAACATCACACTGCGGCAAATGCTCTTGCAGAAAGCACCAGCAGAACGCTACCCTCAGCCCAGAGTGTCTCAGCACATGCCATGCATGCCCACAAACCAGCAGCCCAAAGTCTTACTTCCGCAGTCGCTGCATTATAGCTACCCTCAGCTGCGGCGCATGGCAGGGCTGCAGCAGCAGCAGCCTCCCACTGTCAGCCAGCAGATGGCGCACGATATCGTGCAGCAGCCCGCCATCCAAATGCAGCAACATCAGCTCCACAAACCCTCAGGTGACACCAAACAGCAGAGTGACAGCCAGCACCAAATGGGCCCCTACCACCAGGTACAGCAGCCAAGTCATCATCAGTTGTTGCAGCACATGCAGATTAGCAGGGAGCCTGTCCAGGGGCCCGTCCACCCACACCAGTGTCAGCCAGGAAAGTACGAGCAATTCCACCACTCATTCAATGCACCTCCTCAATTCCTGTATGGTGAAAGACAACACTACAGGGTACAAGCGCAGCAGAGAGAGACCCTGACACACCAGATCTACCAGCAGCCCAGCCACAGCTCACCAGGTACTTCTGTTTCTCCTGGAATGTATTTGGCTTCATAATGTACTGCTGCCTTAGAGCACAAGGAACCCAAGTTCAATTCCACTCTGGGGGACTGTTTGTGTGGAGTTTGCACATTATCCCTGTGTCTGCAGTTTTCTTCCACAGTCCACAGGCGTGCAGGTTAGGGTGGATTGTCCGTGCTCAAATCTCCTATGGTGTCCAGGGATGTGCAGACTAGGTGATTTAGTCATGGGAAATGCAGGGTTACAGGGATAGGATGGGATGTGGGTCTGGGTGGGATGCTTTTCGGAGAGTCGGTGTACTCAATGGGCCGATAGGCCTGCTTCCACACTATAGGGATTATATGATTCTATGTGTGCTGATTGTTACAGTGAGTCATCTACAAGTAAGTTGCTAGGAATAGAGGGTTTGAGTTATACAAAGAAGTTGGAGAAGCTGGGACTTTTTGCACTGGAGTGTAGGAGATTAAGGAGTGATCTTTAGTGGTTTATAAAATTATGAGGGATATAGATAAGGGGAATTGCAAAGGTCTTTTCCCTACAGTTAGGGAGTCCAAAATTAGAGGGGTTTAAGGTGAGAGGAGAAAGATTTCAAAGGGACCCAGAGGCAACCTTTTCACACAGAGGGTGGTTTGCGTATGGAATGATCCAAAGGAAGTGGTAGGTGCGGGTATAATTACAGCAATTAAAAGACAATTGGACAGGTACACGAAGAGGAAAGGTTTGGATATAGGCCAAGCACAGGAAAATAGGACTTAGTTTACTTTGGAGAACCTGGTCAGTATGGACAAGTTGGACCAAAGGGTCTGTTTCCATGGTACACATCTCAATGACTCTATAAGAGTGTTACAGTGAAGATATCTATCCGAGAGTTACAATGAGTGAAGAAGGTTATATCGGAGTGTTACAGTGAAAGAAGTGGGATGCATCACAGGGTTAACAATAAAGAATGTAGAATGTAATAGTGAAGGATGTGGGATTTTGCAAAATGTTAGTGAAGGATGTAGGATATATCAGAGGGTTAATAGCGAAAGATTTGGGATATATCAGTGTTACATTGAATGTTATGGGATATATCAGAGTTACTGGGGTGTACAAAGTTAAAAATCACACAACACCAGGTTATAGTTCAACAGGTTTATTGGGAAGCACTACCTTTTGGAGCGCTGCTCCTTCATCAGATGGTTGTGACTTTTTGGATATTAACCTGGTGTTGTGTGATTCTTAACAGTGAACAGTGTGGGATACATCAGTATGACAGTGAATGGTGTGGGATACATCAGTATGACAGTGAATGGTGTGGGATACATCAGTATGACAGTGAACAGTGTGGGATACATCAGTATGACAGTGAATGGTGTGGGATACATCAGTATGACAGTGAATGGTGTGGGATACATCAGTATGACAGTGAACGGTGTGAAATATATCAGTATTACAGTTGATGGTGTGGGATAGATCAGTATTGCAGTGACGGGTGTGGGATATATCAGCATTTCAATGAATGATGTGGGATATATCATTGTTACAGTGAACCGTGTGGGATATATCAGAGAGTTACAATGAAGGATGTGGGATATATCAGAGAGTTAGAGTGAATATGTAGGATATATCAGTATTATAGTGAAGGATGCGGGATACATCAGTATGACAGTGAATGGTGTGGATATATCAGTGTTACAGTCAAGGATGTAGGATATATCAGTGTTACAGTGAAGGATGTAGGATATATCTGTGTTACAGTGAAGGATGTGGGATATATCAGAGAATTACAGTGGAGGATGCGGGAAATTTCAGTATTACAGTGAACAGTGTGAGATATATCAGTGTATTATGGTGAAGCACGTGGAATATGTTATCAGTGTTATTGTGAAGGATGTGGGATACATCAGAGTTTTATAATGAAGAATGTGTGAATGTTATTGTGAAGGATGAGTGATAAGATGTAAGAGCAAAAGTAGGCCATTTGGTCGATCAAGTTCACTCTCTCATTCAATGTTATCACAACTGATAATTCTCAACTCTGATTTCCTGCCTTTTCCTCTGCAATAGTGTTAGATGCCCCTCCTGGTTAAACATCCGTTTACGTTAGCCCTGAATGTATCAGGAATGTTAGAGTGAAGAATGTGGCATTTGTCAGGGTCCTCCAGTATTCAGGATGTCTCCAAGGATTTTGAAAAAAGTGAAGGAGCAAATTACTGCAGATGCTGAAATCTATAATGAAAACAAAAAATGCTGGAGATCACAACAGGGTCAGGCAGCATCCAAAAAATGATTGCCATAATCTTTCAATCTCTCTGGAACTCAGGGAGGTGCCAGAAGACTGGAGAATTGGAAATATTACAGCTTGTTTAAGAAATGTTGTAAGGATAATCCCAGTAATTACAGATCAGCCTGTTTAACTTTAATGCTGGGGCGACTTCTAGAAATTAATATTGAGGATAGGATTAGCAAGTAAATTGAAAAATGTGAATAGTAACAGTCAGCAAGGATTTCTAAAGGGGAAATCAGAATTAACTAACTTGTTGGAGTATTTGTAAAAGGTACCAGAAAGCCTCAATGTATGGAACACTGTTGATGTGGTGTACATGGATTTCGAAACGGTACTTGATATACTGCCACACAACAGACTTGTCAGGGAAGTTAGGGATAGAAGCCATATGGATACATAATTGCTAGAAAGGCCCAGCAAGTCTGGCAGCATCTGGGAAGAGGAATCAGGGTTAACGTTTCAGATTAACATTTCAGAACTGATTGAAACTGAAAAGTCAGACCTGCTGAGCCTTGCCACCAATTCCAGTTTTAGTCTTTGATTTCCAACATCCACAGTTCTTTCGGCTTTTACTGATACATAATTGGCTGAATGATAGGAAACAGAGAGTAATGATCAATGTATAATTCTTGGTGGAAGATTTCGAGTGAAATTTCTCAGGATTTGACATTGTTTGCAGATGAATGACACTTGGAAGAATTGTAAACTGTGAGGAGATGGGATGGAACTCCAGAAGAACAATGACAAGTTGCTGGAGTGGGCAGATAGGTGACCAATAAGGTTCATGCACTTTGCTAGGAAGAACATTGGATGATAAAATAGGGAGCGCAATTCTGAAGGGGATGCAGGCCAGAGGGATCTGGGTGAATATGTTTACAGATCGTTGAAGATGGCAGAACAGGTGGAGAGCAGTTAATAAAGCATACAGTATTCTCAGCTTTATTAGTATGGGCACAGAGTATAAAAGCCACAAGGAGGTGATTTTGAATTTGTATAAGATGCCTGTTAGACCTCATCTAGAGTATTGTGTACAGTTATGAGCATCACATTATAGGAAAGGTATAAATGCATTGGAGAGAGTGCTGAAACAATTTACAAAAAGGGTTATAGCAATGAAAGACTTTAATTTTGAGGATAGATTGAAGCAGCTGGGACTGTTCTTCTTGGAGAGAAAAAGCCCAAGAGGAGATTTGATCGAGGTTTTCATGCTGGGTATGGTAGCTGGAGAGAAACATTTAAAGTGATGTGCAAACCTTCACGCAGCACAAAGTTGTGGTCTGGAATGCACTGCCTAGAAATGTGGCAATGGTTCAACTGCAGCATTTAAGAAGGGCACTGGATAATTCTTTGGCTGGAAATTGGGTGCAAGTGTATGGGGAAGAGGGAGGAGATTGGCAGTGGGTAATGATGTTCATTTGTAAAGCTGGTGCAGTCACAATGGACTGAATTACTCCCTTCTGTGTTATAACGGTTCTGTGATTTGAGCTTAAAAATGTGTTGCTGGAAAAGCGCAGCAGGCCAGGCAGCATTAAAGGAGCAGGAGAATCAACATTTCAGGCATAAGCCCTTCTTCAGGATTCCTGAAGAAGGGCTTATGCCTGAAATGTCAATTCTCCTGCTCCTTTGATGCTGCCTGACCTGCTGCGCTTTTCCAGCAACACATTTTTAAGCTCTGATCTCCAGCATCTGCAGTCCTCACTTTCTTCTGGTTCTGTGATTTGACAGGTTGTCAACTAGTGAGGAGGTGGTATGTGTGACAGAGCATTAAAATACAACCCTTCAAAATCTTTCAAATCATAGCAAGAGGTGGATTCTCAGTCCACCCAGCCTATTCTGTGTTCAATCAGATCCTGCCTAATCCTGTTACTCAACTCCATTTACTCTTTTTTTGATAAATATCTGATTCCTTCAGCCTAACAAAAATCAATGTCAGTCTTCGAATTTTTAGTAAAGGCAAGGGAAGATGGAAATCTTCGTGGAATACCAATGATAGGGTATTGTAGAGTCCTGTTAAATTTTGTAGATATCCAATGGCTACTGCAGTAACAGGCCATTCAGATCAACTGCTCTGTGCTGTTTATTTGCTCTACACAAATTTACTCCCACCCCCCTTCATTTTCCCTTCTCCCCCATCACATACCCTTTTGTTCCTTTCTCCCTTGCATTTATTTAGATCTCCCTTAAACCCATATGTGTCTTGAATAATCACAGGCTATAACTTAGGTCAGTTGATTTCACCTGTACCTTCAGGTAAAGTGCCTCAAAGTACTAGTGCAGAAGAGTTTTCCTCCTCTTCATCTGCTTATTGAAGACTTTTAAATGTGAGGTTTTGTCAAACAGGGGAATTCTCTCTGGTCAACACTCCTCTCACAAGCAATGTTACCCCAGTTCCTCATTGCACACTGTGTTTTGGGAGATCTTCTGGATATCCAACATAATGAAGAACATTCAATCAGCTGTGTGAAGTAGTAAGGTCCAATGGAAACGCAAAGTTTAATAAAGAGAGGTAAACCAATCTGATCAACTGAACTGACAATACTATTAATGTCCTAACCTAGAGGAGGTTTTAAGATATGAAACATTAGGCATAGAAATGTTTCCATTTGCAGAAATAACTGAACCGAGGGCATAAATATATATAAAATGGTCACTTCCATATCCAACAGATAAATTTAAGAGGACAAAGGGATTGAAGAGTATGCTGATGGGGTGAAATGAAATAGAATGGTGTAGTGTTTGTGTGCAGTGTAATCACCAACACAATGCTGTTCGGCTGAAAGGCCTATTTTTTCACAGACCTGAATGTGTTCAATCCACCAACTGATTACTGATTCTCCTCCTTGTGTTTCAGTGCAGAGTCCTCAGCAGCTCAACAACTCTCCCTCCATGCAGTACACAATGGGCTGTTCAAGGCAGGAGCTGGAGAACGGCGAGCACTCCGCATGTGCAGAGTTTCAGAGTTCACTGAACATGCCAGTTGCTAAAGAAGTGGGATCACCAGGCATCTTCTGGCAGCAGGTAGGGGCACGTGGAGATACAGCATTCCTGTTTGAAGCACTCAATCTGATCCACACGCTGATATCTCGTCTTGCTGGAGGAAGTCAGTCACAGATATTAGGTTCAATAGTTTCATTGTTTTGTCTTCTCTTTTTCCCCTGGAAATCATGACGAAGGTGATCACATGCGAGTGAGAAGGGAGTGAGTGGGGATTGGGTACCATCCCAACTTTGACCTATCTGAACTTGCAAACCAGGTGACACCTCTTTATAAATTTCCTTACTTGGCTCAATATCACCAGGTTAAATGTAAAACCCTTAAAATAAAACTTGCAATTCTATGTGCCTTTAATGTAAGAGAACTTCCCATAGGAATGTCATCAGTCAAAATTAGATATCGCACTATGACAGACATTACCACAAGATTGGTCAAAAAGGTAAGTGGAAGCAGTAACTTCAAGAAAGAGAGAGATGCAGAGACGTTTAGAGAAGAAATTCAGAGATTAGTCTCCAAACAGCTGAAACCAATGGTGCAGTGAAACAAGAAGACGTGCAAGACTGCAATGAAATGAAACGTAACTACTTTATTCAAAAAGGGATCAAGACAGAAAACAGGAAACTAAAGGCGAGTTAACATATAAAATAGAGATGTTATAAGCTACTATTTAAGATGTTACAGCAAGGCACTAGAATAACACATGGTAATCAGCAGAGTTAACATGGTTTAGTGAAAGAGTATTTAATTAATTTGTTGGGGCTCTTTGAGGAACTGGTATGCAGTGTGGGTAAAGGAGAGCCAGTCAATGTATAGTACTTAGATTCCCAGAAAGCATTTGATAGTCTCCAAATCAAAAGGTTATTACAGAAAGTAAACTCTCATGGCGTAGGAACTAACATTTTGTATGGATAGATTAGCTAGCTAATAGGAAACAGTGTTGGCAACTCTATAATCATTTTCTGGTTGCAATATGTATAAAGTGGTTTGCCTCAGGGATCAATGATTGAACCTTAATATTTTATCATTTATTTCAATGATGTGGATGGAAGGTCCAGTAGTAAATGGTAAATTTGCTGATCACAGAAAGATCAGTAGGGAAGTGAGTTGTAAGGAGATTACACCAAAGGATTACAGATAAAGTGAGTGACAAAGCTGTAGTGGGCGAAGTAACATTCATGTCACACAAATGTTAGGCAATGAGCGTCCAAGAGAGAATCTAAACATTGCCCCTTAAGACAGGGTGGCATGGTGGCTCACTGCTGCCTCACCAGGGAACTGGGTTCAATTCCACTCTCAGGCGACTGTCTGTGTGGAGTTTGCACATTCTCCCTGTGTTTGTGTGGGTTTCCTCCAGGTGCTCCAGTTTCCTCCCACAGTCCAAAGATATGCAAGTTAAGCAGATTGGCAATGCTAAATTACCCAGAGTGTCCAGGGATATGCAGGATAGATGGGTCAGCCATGGTAAAAGTGAGGTTACGGGGTAGGGAGCAGGTATGGATGGGATGTTCTTCAGAGGCTCAGTATGGAATTGATGGGCCAAATGGTCTGCTTCTCCTCTGTTGGGTGTCTACGATATTCAATGGGTTTGCCTTCACTGAAACAATCCTCAACATCTCAGAGATTACCACTGCCCAGAATCATGCTCCAAGTTTGTGAAAGATGGAGATGGTGATGGTTTTTGATTAGATTAGATTAGATTACTTACAGTACAGCAACAGGCCCTTCGGCCCAACAAGTCCACACCGACCCTCCGAAGAGCAACCCACCCAGAACCATTCCCCTACATTTACCCCTTCACCTAACACTATGGGCAATTTAGCATGGCCAATTCACCATGGACTGTGGGAGGAAACCAGAACACCTGGAGGAAACCCACACAGACATGGGGAGAATGTGCAAACTCCAGACAGACAGTTGCCTGAAGCGGGAATTGAACCCAGGTCTCTGGCGCTGTGAGGCAGCAGTGCTAACCACTGGGCCACCCAGCCAGCTGAGCCTGGATGTAACAAAACATAGAGGGCCAGAGTCTCAGCACCAAATGGGCAGATATCACCTCAGGCAGCACACACCAGTGACAGAATGCAGAACCTACATGATCTGTTGGGCTCAGTCAGATCACTGGCCCACACTGTGGTTTGGAAACTGAATGAGTGTAGGAGTGAATACATAATGAGTTCATTCAAATGCCCTTTTACGAGCACTATGGAGAGATAATGATGATGAATCATTTTTGTTCTTGCAGGCTCACCAAATTCCTCAGGCCTGTGCGAGAATGTCAGACCAAAGGTAATGTATGGCACTGGAGGGAACTTCTTCCTCCAACCCACAATACAGTGACAGTCAGTACCAGTGACAGGCTTTGCCTGATCTTAATGGATTCATACCCAAGGTAGATGTTGGTGTGAGTTGTCACGAGTGTCATGGCAACTAATTTTAGACTAAACTTAAGCTGAAAGCAGAACAGAACATTATTACTTTTCCACTCTGTACTGAGAGGAGTGCCGCCGATAGAGATTGCTGTATTGCTTGTGGAGTCAGCTGTAACGTTTCACTGAGATAGTTTTATGCTTAAATGCCCTGTTCCCCTTAAGTACATTGTTAAGGTACTCTCTGTTGCAAAATATCCTCTGAGTAGTCACATCCTCAGATCAATTAAGATGAATTACTGAGATCTCTGTTCCCAAGTTGTAGAGTCATACAGTCATAGAGGTATACGGCACGGAAACAGACCCTTCAGTCCAACTTGTGCATGCTGACTAGATATCCAAACCTAATTTAGTCCCATTTGACAGCACGTGGCCCATATCTCTCTAAACCCTTCGTATTCATATATCCATCCAGATACAACTTCCTCTGGCAGCTCATTCCACACACGTACACCCTCTGTGTAAAAAAGTTGCCCCTTAGGTCTCTTTTATATCTTTCCCCTCTCACCCTAAACCTATGCCCTCTAGTTCTGGACTCCCCGACCCCAGGGAAAAGACTTTGCCTATTTACCCTATCCATGCCCCTCATAATTTTGTAAACCTCTATAAGGTCACCCCTCAGCCTCTGATGCTCCAGTGAAAACAGCCCCAGCCTGTTCAGCATCTCCCTATAGCTCAGATCCTCCATCCCTGGCAACATCCTTGTAAATCTATTCTGAACCCTTTCATGTTTCACAACATCTTTCCGATAGGAAGGAGACCAATAATCCAACAGTGGCCTAACCAATGTCCTGTACAGCCGCAACATGACCTCCCAGTTCCTGTACTCAATACTCTGACCAATAAAGGAAAGCATACCAAACGCCTTCTTCACTATCCTGTCTACCTGCAACTCCACTTTCAAGGAGCTATGAACCTGCACTCCAAGGTCTGTTTGTTCAGCAACACTCCCCAGGACCTTACCATTAAGTGTACAAGTCCTGACAAGATTTGCTTTTCCAAAATGCAGCACCTCGCATTTATATTTAACCTTGCTAACCAGTATCCCATGGGGAACCTTGTCGAACACCTTACTTAAGTCCATATAGATCACATCTACTGCTCTGCCCTCATCAATCCTCTTTGTTACTTCTTCAAAAAACTCAGTCAAGTTCATGAGACATGATTTCCCACTCACAAAGTCATGTTGACTATCCCTAATCAGTCCTTGCCTTTCCAAATACGTGTAAACCCTATCCCTCAGGATTCCCTCCAACAACTTGCCCACTACCAATGTCAGCACAGCACCTTCAGAGGGTTAGTGCAGAGGGAGTGCCGCATTTTCAGAGCGTCAGTATTTTGGTAGTGACACATTGTTGGAGAGTCAGTACTGAGGAAGCGCCATATTTTGATGGGTCAGTGCTGAGGAAACATTGCACCTTTGCAAAGTCAGTACTGAGGAAGTGACGCACTGTTGGAGGATCAGCACTGAGGGTCAGTACTGGGGGAGTGACACACTGTCAGATGGTCAGTATTGAAAGAGTGCTGCACTGTTGGAGGTGCTATCTTTCACACAAGACATTGTCACAAGGAACCAACTGCTCTCTTGGGGAATGTGAAAGACCTAAGAACTACTGTTGGAAGAAAAGCAGGGGAATTTTGCATGGTGTCCTGGAACTTCCTTAAAGTGGCAACACAAGTAGATAAGGTGGTCAAAAAGGCATATGGCATGCTTGCCTTTGTCAGTCAGGGCATAGAGTATAAAAATTGGTAAGTCATGTTACAGCTGTATAGAACTTTAGTGAGGCCTTATTTGGAATACTGTGTACAGTTCTGGTGGCCACATTACCAGAAGGAAATGCATCCTTTGGAGAGGGTACAGAAATGGTTTACCAGAATGTTGCCTGTTTCGGAGGATGTTAGCTATGAGGAGAGATTGGACAAACTTTGGTTGTTTTCACTTGAATGCCAAAGGATGAGGGGTAACCTGATAGAAATTTACAAGATTATGACAAGCGTGGATAGAATGGATATTCTTTTACCCAGGGTAGAAATGTAGATTACTGGAGGACATAGATTTAAGGTAGAAGGTGATAGCTTGAAAGGAGATGTGAGAGGCAGGTTTTTCAGACATATAGAGTGGTAACTACCTAAAACATGCTGCCAGAGGAGGTGGTGGAGGCATGTACAACAGCAACATGACAGATAGACAGAGAATAGAGGGATATGGACTCATACTGAAAAAGGTTTTTAGTTTAGAAAGGCATCACATGTCTGTGCAGTCTTGGTGGGCTGAAGGGCCTGTTCCTGTGCTGGACTGTTCTTTGTTCTTCTTTTAAATCCCCTCAGCCGAGAGGGTTAAACAGATTAGACATTCAATATGACAGTGCTATATGTGGGAGTCTGCTGTGTGAAATCAGCTGCTAATTACAAATTTCCAACAGTCGGTACTCTTTAGAAGTGTTTGTTTGGCTGTAGTAGATTTTGAGATGTGCCATGCTGGTGAAAGATGTGATACGAAATGCATTATTTTTATTCTTTCTTTGTCACACAGGAAAGGGATGGAAGAGAAGGCAGATTCCCCATATTCTTTCACCTGTGGTTACTGCAAGGAACAATTCCACAGCCTTTCAGCCCTACACATTCACACAGGCAGTAATGGATGTATGAGGACATCTCACAGTGTCAGCCAGGTCAGTAAACACCACAACATGCAGCAGCACAACAGCTCGCTATCTCTCACTCTGTTGCTTACTGTTTCATTAAAATCAGCAGCTCACATGAGTACAGTTACAGAGAGGGCAGGGTGAAGAGGAGAAGTGTTTGTGCTAGAAATGGGAATAACTTTTCACTGGAATGGTAGGAAGCAGTTTACCAAGAGGCTTTTTATGAAAGTTTTTGAGAAAACAACAACTTGCTGTCAGGCATGAATAAGTCCGAGCTGAGGAAGAAAAGGAGACAGGACAAGGAAACTGGGCTATGATAGGCATTTTCAATTAAAATGTTAGCACGTGCATGATAGACTGAACAACCTTACAATGCTGGTCAAATTAAATCACAAGGATAAAATATCTCATACCTCTAATCCACATCCAGCAGGAGCTGAGGAATTGCAAAATGGGAAAAGAATGTGAGATAATCTTAATAATTCACACTTAAAAATTACTTTCAGTGTGGAAATGTGTGTTCCCAGCAAAGCTGGTATTTATTATTCACCACCAGATACCCTGGCCTGAACAAACCTAGCTCTGATCTGCATCTTGTACCCACCTGGGAGAAACTGAGGACTGCAGATGCTGGAGATCAGGACTGAGAGTGCGGTGCTGGAAAGACACAGCAGGAGAATCAATGTTTTGGGGATAAGCTCTCCATCAGGAAAGGGCTTCCTGATGAAGGGTTTATTCCCAAAACGTCAATTCTCCTGCTCCTTGGATGCTGCCTGACCGATGTACCACACTCTCAAACTTGTATCCACCTCAAGTTCGAAAACCAAGCTTAGAGCAAGCACTAGCAGAGACCAAACATTAATTTGATTTTACACCCCTGCCCGAGTCTCCTTGCATGACACCTTTCTCCTATTCAATGTACAGAGCGTCACAGACTCTTGCAGCACAGAATGAGGTCATCCAGCCCACTGCGTCTATAAAGGCTCTTTGAAAAAGCTACTCAGTGAGTCCTGCCTCTGCTGTTATTGTGAGCTAGCTGAATGTACTGTATTCCCATCAGTTTGGAGCTTAGTGATGCAGTTCAGTGAATTGCAGGCAGCTCACTACCACCTTTTCAAGGGCAACAAAATGGGTAACAAACGCTGGCCCAGCCAGTGACATCCACACTCTATGAATGAATAAAGGGACTATTATTCACAAGGCCCAAAACAGCAGTCTTCTTTCTAACCCCAAGTTATGAAATCCCTCTCAGCTTTGCTGAGTTTTTATGCTGCTTCTTATTGTTATTGTACCATGGGGTGCGTCACCTCTCAATAAATAGTTTTGAGCTCTACCCAAAGACCACAGAAACAGAGTATCATATAGGCAGCTGACTCACCAGTATATTGCTTGTGTTGAATCTCCCTGACATTGTAGTGTAAACTTTCACGAACGATTATATCATCCCTGCAGGTCTTCCACGGTGATTCCCCCAGAACCTGCTGCAAATTTTATTCTGATTAATGTCTAATAGCAACACCTTAAACAAAAACTCGCTCAAACTGGCAACTAAACCCTGGCATTTAATATTGGTGTGCTCTTCATGGAGCCAGTAACTTGCCATTGAATACTGGATTGATCCTCGAGAGGGCAGGACTTTAGCAGGGCAATAGGATCAAAGGGCAGGAATGGCATCTAATTGGATGACTCTTTCAAAAGGCCTGCACAGATTCAATGGGCTAAATATCCTCCTTCCGTACTGTCTCATTCTGTAAAGGCAGCTCAATACTCAAACTCTTCTAGCCCACTGTGTCTATGTCCTTTGAAAGGACACTGCTGATTTGTTCCACATTCCGTCCCTTTGTGGATAATCCTGCATTATTCCTCACTGTCACCTGTTCAAATCCGTTTTACAATTATTTATGGATTCACTGAGGTACAGCGTTGCATAGTTCCACCTCTCACTGAGTAAAAACAGTTCTAATAATCTCTAGACCTTTTGTCCATGATCTGAAATCTCTGATCTCTGGGTTGGTGAGCCACTGGCCAGAAGGAATAGTTCTTCTCAACCTGTTCTATCAGAAACTCTTGTCACCTTCAAAAACAATATTTCAGTCACCTCTAAATGTTCTCCATTCCAAGTCCCAACTTTCCAACTTCACTGAAGCCCCTCATCCTTGCTAACTTCCTGGTAAACCTCCTCCATGACCATCAAATACCTTTACCATCCCTAATGACATCCTTTCAATCTCCTCTGAACTGTTTCACTTCATTTTACTTGAAGTGTTATGCCCAGAATAGTTCACAATCCTCCAGTTGAGGCCTAACCAGTGATCTACAAACGTTTGGGACACCGTAATGTTTGGAACCCACGGGTTCTTATTGACGATGGGATCCTTGATTGGGGCTGTTAACCTGGGACAATCAGGAAAGCCCTGGCTGACCAATATAACCAGGAGATTTAGAATCCCCTCAGTCTAGGGGACTGACTCTGTGCTGGCTGGGCCACAGTCAGTGTGTTACTGCTGCTGTTGGTTTCTGCTTTTTTTAAGGAGGACCTGATTCCTAAACCGGCTGGTTTACAAAGCCAGTTCTGTTAACTGGTATTCCTGGGAAAAAAAGAAAAATATAACCAGGAGATTAGAATCTCCTCAGTCAAGAAAAAAAAATATAACCAGGAGATTTCTTCTTAGTTCAGGGGACTGACTCTGAGCTGGCTGGCCACAGCCAATGTGCTGTGCACAAGTAAATTAAGGGTGACCTGGTGACAGTTACCGGCTTTTGTGCAGGTATTTCAGACATTCTCTATTTTTATTCTCCACAAATTTATTTATAAGACAGGTGATGCAGTTTCGATATCACTGGATTAGTAACCCAAAGAGTCAGGCTAATGCTCTGGGAACTGTGTTTAAATCCCAACACGGCAGCTTGAGTTTGAATTCTGTTAATAAATCTGCTATTAGTCGCTGTTAACAAAAATCCATTTGGTTCACTGATGTCTTTTAGGGAAGGTAATCGCCATCCTTATCTGGTTTGGCTTATGTGTGACTTCAGACCCACAACAATGTGGCTGAAACTCAAAACTGCTCTCGGAAATATGAATACACAACTTAGGAGTAGCAGTAGGCCATTCGGCCCCTCGAGTGCACTCATTCATACAATAACATTGTATCTAGGTACCCTTTCACTCTGTTGCTGATGAAGAACCAAACTACAACTGGTGTTGGGCAATGGATGCTGATCTAGCCAGTGACGCCCTCATCCCATGAATGAATAGATAATGTGCAAATGTGAATCATACTTCAAGCCTGACTGGAAGTCTTAAATTTGTTTTCAGCTTAATTACTAGCACAGCCAGGGTTATTTAGCAAATGTCATTTAATAGCAGAATCACACCTATTTTTGTACATATTTTCTGAGTTTTGCCAACATAGCTTGGTTAAACACAATTAGTACATTCTTCACTGCAGACGTTCAATGGAACATGTTGTTTGATAAAGTCCAATAGTTGAAAATGTGTTGCTGGAAAAGCGCAGCAGGTCAGGCAGCATCCAAGGAACAGGAGAATCGATGTTTCGGGCATCAGCCCATTCCTGAAGAAGGGCTGATGCCCGAAACGTCGATTCTTCTGTTCCTTGGATGCTGCCTGACCTGCTGCGCTTTTCCAGCAACACATTTTCAGCTCTGATCTCCAGCATCTGCAGTCCTCACTTTCTCCTCAAAGTCCAATAGTTGTTGGGATAAACGACATATGTTGTTACACTCTCACTAAAGCTCATATACCACATGACTCACTGAAGTAGAAGGCAGAACATCTTTTTGGCTTGATAGCAATGTGCTGTTAGCGGAAACCATTCATGGGTTTACTACAAAGTTGCAGCCTGAGATGGTTCACAGTAAATATTGTCATCTTCCCTTTCAGAGTAATCAGAGGTAGACCAGATACCTTCCAAGGTCAAAAGTGACAGGTTTAGACTATTTTATGAATTTGTGTGAAATACAGGGAGCCATGATTTGATCAGGGTAACCACTATTGCACAGAATAGCTTTGCTACATCCTACCTCAGCATCAAGCTTGCAAAGGGACCAGATGGCTAGGGCCCTATTCAAGGAGTTGCCAATAAATCTGACCTTGAAACAACTGGAACTATAGGAATCCCAATATTTATTTGCTTGTCAATGTAGACTTATGGTAGACAATAACAGAAAACACTGTGTCAGAATTTCCATCTACCATGTTGATGGAGAATAGTTGGTTTGCTCCATTTCAAAAGTGAATTTAAACACAGAATACAATCTATTAAAGGTATGGTTCTTCTTTAGAATACATTGAAATGATATGTTAGCTCCGTTTCTCTCCCTAAGGTCTGCTTACACATGCTGTGTTTTTCCAGTCCTTTCTGTTTTTATACCAATAGGTAAACCTGTTACAATATTTCGAATAATGCATCTCTTCCTTCGTGACTCCTTAGTTTAGGACCTAGGAGTTCAGGTACACAAATTCTTTGAAGTTTGAGTCACATGTAAATGGTGTGGTTAAGAAGCAATTTAGCACACTTGCCTTCATTGCTCAGACCTTTGAGTAAAGGTGTTGGGACATCATATTGAACATTGAGGTTTCTTCTGGAATACTGTATCCAGTTCTGGTCGTCTTGTTACAGGAAAGATGTTATTAAGCTGGAGAGGATCCAGAAAAGATTTACCAGGGTGTTACTGGGAATGGAAGGGTTGAGTTATAGGGAGAGGCTGGATAGGCTGGGACTTTTTTCATTGGAGTGTAGGAGGTTGAAGGGTGACCTTATAGAGGTTTACAAAATCATGAGTGGTAAAGACAAGTTATTTTTTAACGATGAGAGGAGAAAGATTTAAAAAGGACACGAGGTGTGACGTTTTTACACAGAGAGTGATTCGTGTGTGGAATGAACTTCCAGTGGTGGATGAGGCTACAGTTAACAGATATTAAACTAATTGGCCTGTAGATTGCTCTTTCTGTCTCCTTCCTTTTTGAGTAAAGGAATTAAATTCACTATTTTCCAATTCACTAAATCAAGGGAACTTTGGAAAATTAAAACCAACTTAACAACTATCAAAATGTTGGTCAATTTAAGGGACAAGCTGGATAAAGAGGTGACTGAGAGGAATAGAAGGATGGTGTGAGATGAACAGACCGTGGGGGAGCTATGAAGGATAAGCACCAGCATCATCTGGCTGAGTCGAACAGCCTGTTTCCATGCCGCATATATGATGTAACTCGATAAAGACTTCTGCTTCTTTTGTAGAATGATGGAGAGAAACTCTTAAGGGATGGCAGCCACCTCTCCCCTCCCTTCACAGCTACTTCCATGTCAGTGAAGACCGACAGATGCAGGCAAGATACCTTTCTGGCAGAGAATCCAGGCTGCTTCCTGCCTGAACAGGACATGCCAACACTTACCCGAATAGCTGATGTCTCTGCACAGGAGGTGGATCTGCTTTTATTTTTATAACCCTGACTTTCTTTGCTTGTTATTTCCGGTTTCCTCTCCTATGGACTGGCCTCTGCTACCCTGTGCCAAAATGGTGGGACAGCCCACTGGAGAAGCTACTGAGAAGTCCCTCTACTTCCAATTCTATAATATCACCCAACGCCACCCCTGCCTCAGCCAAACCTCGAGTCTTGATTATCCCAATGCTGTCCAGACAGCCAGCCCAACTTCTACTCTCAGCAGCTTTTAGTAGGGACAGAGTTCCAGATTTCCACTCCCTTTGCCTGAAGTTGTTCTTCCTGACATCACCTCTGAATAGCTTAGTACAAATCTGGCCATGATCTGGGCTTCCTCCTCCAGACGAAATTAGTCTCTATCATCTCTTTAATCACCTTAAATGCTTCAATCAGATTACCCCTTAATATTCTATATTTGAGAGGATAAAGCAATAGGGATGGAGGCAATTGTACTGCCCTGGCTAACTCTGCAGTTGAGGAGCAGAATCTGGCACCTACTGATTTGTGAGTTAATGTTTCACATGTGGTCTCAGTTATGATTCAGTAAGTAGCACTCTTGCCCCTGAATCAAATTGAAGTTTCAAGCCAGACTCCAGAAACTGGAGCACTAACCGAGAATCCTGCACTGCTATTGGTGCCACTTCGACATGAGTCAAAGGATACATGCAGCTGTTTCCCTAGGGTTCTAAAGTTACCATTTACCCCTCAGCCAACATCACAAAAATCTGACACCTCCTCACGATCAAATTGCTGTCCCTGGGAATGTGCTCTGTGTGAACTGGCTGCCAGGTTCCTTAAGTTTTGACACCCCAAAAAGTACTTTTTTATCTGCAACTCCTTTTGGGATGTTCCAAAGTGGTGAATGGGTGAACAGAGGTTACAAAGACCCATGCCTTACTTCTAGGCAAGACATCAATTAAGATTTAAAGGCAACAACATTAGTAACATTAGTAACTCTGGATATTTTTGTGTTATTCTACAGAATTCTGAACCTCACATTCCCAAGTACCATCCTGCCACCTTGTATCGAAGCTATCTCCGTTCAACAAGCACCATCACTGGAGAGCAACAAATGTCTTCCCCAGAGCCACCCCATTACACACCACTGCCAATGCTTAACCCTAACCGCAAGAGCTCAGGCCTGTTCTCCAATCTCAGCACCACTGACACCAGCACCAATTCCACACCAGCGCTGTTCACCTGCAGCCAGTTCAGTAAGTATCCACCCTGCTCCTCAAAGCAATGGCTCTTCCAGTTGCACAAGTATTGTTCACACCCAGGAACCCATCAAGGTCCCGAAACTGCGAGTATACCTAATGGGTTATTTTGGAATGACAGATGAGCCTAAACATGTCTCCATCGATCTCACAAAGTCACACTTTCTATAATGGGTCTCAGAATGGCCACTACTTATATAATAATTTGCCCAATGGTCTTGAGATGTGCAAACTATTGACATTGTCTCACTAAGGCTCAGCTAAAACAGAGCCAACAGGGGAAAAGTCACTGTTTATTCAGAAAGCATGGGATCCTTCACTGAGTAACTGCGATTTGACTCAAGTGGACAGGATCCTGAATGGTTTTGTCTCGATTCCTGTGGAAATAATGTTTCCTCTGATGGGTGGAACTATGCAGCGCTGTTTAAAAATTGCTTAAGTCAGACATAGAGATAAATATTCCCTCAAAGAATTGTGCAACTTTGGAATGCTGCCTCAGAAGGAGGTGAAGGATGGGGTCATTGAATATTTTTAAATCAAGACAGATAGATTCTTGTTAGACTGGGGAATCAAAATATCAGGGCGGCATGGGAATGTGAAATTCAAAAAACAAACACAGCAGCTGTGATCTTATTCACTCACACAGCAGGCTGGAAGGCCCAAATGGCTTTTCTCTGCTCCTAAATTGTATGTTCATTAGGATCAATAACTGGACAGTGTCTCTATTTATTCAGCAGGGTAAGGGTCACTCGCTGTGTAACTGTACAGCATCAGTGTTTATTCAGCAGGGTAAGGATCATTCACTGTGTAACTGTACAGAGTCAGTGTTTATTCAGCCGGGTAAGAGTCACTCACTGTGTGACTCTACAGAGTCAGGGTTTATCCAACAGGGTAAGGATCACTCACTGTGTAACCGTACAGAGACAGTGTTTATTCAGCAGGGTAAGGTTCACTCACTGTGTACCTGTACAGAGTTAGTGTTTATTCAGCAAGGTAAGGGTCACTCACTGTGTAACTGTACAGAGTCAGTGTTTATTCAGCCGGGTAAGGGTCACTCGCTGTGTAACCGTACAGAGTCAGTGTTTATTCAGCAGGGTAAGGTTCACTCACAGTGTAACTGTAGAGTCAGTGTTTATTCAGCAGGGTAAGGGTCACTCGCTGTGTAACCGTACAGAGTCAGGGTTTATTCAGCAGGGTAAGGTCCACTCACAGTGTAACTGTAGAGTCAGTGTTTATTCAGCAGGGTAAGGGTCACTCACTGTGTAACCGTACAGAGTCAGTGTTTATTCAGCAGGGTAAGGGTCACTCACTGTGTAACTGTACAGAGTCAGTGTTTATTCAACAGGGTAAGGATCACTCACTGTGTAACCGTACAGAGTCAGGGTTTATTCAGCAGGGTAAGGGTCACTCACTGTGTAACCGTACAGAGTCAGTGTTTATTCAGCACGTTAAGGGTCACTCACTGTGTAACTGTACAGAGTCAGTGTTTATTCAACAGGGTAAGGATCACTCACTGTGTAACCGTACAGAGTCAGGGTTTATTCAGCACGTTAAGGATCACTCGCTGTGTAACTGTACAGAGTCAGTGTTTATTCAGCAGGGTAAAGATCACTCACTGTGTAACCGTACAGAGTCAGGGTTTATTCAGCAGGGTAAGGGTCACTCACTGTGTAACCGTACAGAGTCAGGGTTTATTCAGCACGTTAAGGGTCACTCACTGTGTAACTGGACAGAGTAAGTGTTTATTCAACAGGGTGAGGATCACTCACTGTGTAACTGTACAGAGTCAGGGTTTATGCAGCACGTTAAGGATCACTTGCTGTGTAACTGTACAGAGTCAGTGTTTATTCAGCAGGGTAAAGATCACTCACTGTGTAACCGTACAGAGTCAGGGTTTATTCAGCAGGGTAAGGGTCACTCACTGTGTAACCGTACAGAGTCAGGGTTTATTCAGCACGTTAAGGGTCACTCACTGTGTAACTGTACAGAGTCAGTGTTTATTCAACAGGGTGAGTATCACTCACTGTGTAATTGTACAGAGTCAGTGTTTATTCAACAGGGTAAGGATCACTCACTGTGTAACTGTACAGAGTCAGGGTTTATTCAGCACGTTAAGGGTCACTCACTGTGTAACTGTACAGAGTCAGTGTTTATTCAGCAGGGTAAGGATCACTCACTGTGTAACCGTACAGAGTCAGTGTTTATTCAGCAGGGTAAGGATCACTCACTGTGTAACCGTACAGAGTCAGTGTTTATTCAGCACGTTAAGGGTCACTCGCTGTGTAACTGTACAGAGTCAGGGTTTATTCAGCAGGGTAAGGATCACTCACTGTGTAACTGTACAGAGTCAGGGTTTATTCAGCTGGGTAGGGGTCACTCACTGTGTAACCGTACAGAGTCAGTGTTTATTCAGCAGGGTACGGGTCACTCACTGTGTAACCGTACAGAGTCAGTGTTTATTCAGCAGGGTAAGGATCACTCACTGTGCAACGGTACAGAGTCAGTGTTTATTCAGCAGGGTAAGGATCACTCACTGTGTAACTGTACAGACTCAGGGTTTATTCAGCCGGGTAGGGGTCACTCACTGTGTAACCGTACAGAGTCAGTGTTTATTCAGCAGGGTAAGGATCACTCACTGTGTAACCGTACAGAGTCAGTGTTTATTCAGCTGGGTAAGAGTCACTGACTGTGTAACCGTACAGAGTCAGTGTTTATTCAGCACGTTAAGTGTCACTCACTGTGTAACTGTACAGAGTCAGTGTTTATTCAACAGGGTAAGGATCACTCACTGTGTAACCGTGCAGAGCCAGGGTTTATTCAGCAGGGTAAGGGTCACTCACTGTGTAACTGTACAGAGTCAGTGTTTATTCAGCAGGGTAAGGATCACTCACTGTGTAACTGTACAGACTCAGGGTTTATTCAGCCGGGTAGGGGTCACTCACTGTGTAACCGTACAGAGTCAGGGTTTATTCAGCAGGGTAAGGATCACTCACTGTGTAACCGTACAGAGTCAGTGTTTATTCAGCAGGGTAAGAGTCACTGACTGTGTAACCGTACAGAGTCAGTGTTTATTCAGCACGTTAAGTGTCACTCACTGTGTAACTGTACAGAGTCAGTGTTTATTCAACAGGGTAAGGATCACTCACTGTGTAACCGTACAGAGTCAGGGTTTATTCAGCACGTTAAGGATCACTCGCTGTGTAACTGTACAGAGTCAGTGTTTATTCAGCAGGGTAAAGATCACTCACTGTGTAACCGTACAGAGTCAGGGTTTATTCAGCAGGGTAAGGGTCACTCACTGTGTAACCGTACAGAGTCAGGGTTTATTCAGCACGTTAAGGGTCACTCACTGTGTAACTGTACAGAGTCAGTGTTTATTCAACAGGGTGAGGATCACTCACTGTGTAACTGTACAGAGTCAGGGTTTATGCAGCACGTTAAGGATCACTTGCTGTGTAACTGTACAGAGTCAGTGTTTATTCAGCAGGGTAAGGATCACTCACTGTGTAACCGTACAGAGTCAGGGTTTATTCCGCAGGGTAAGGGTCACTCACTGTGTAACCGGACAGAGTCAGGGTTTATTCAGCACGTTAAGGGTCACTCACTGTGTAACTGTACAGAGTCAGTGTTTATTCAACAGGGTGAGTATCACTCACTGTGTAATTGTACAGAGTCAGTGTTTATTCAACAGGGTAAGGATCACTCACTGTGTAACTGTACAGAGTCAGGGTTTATTCAGCACGTTAAGGGTCACTCGCTGTGTAACTGTACAGAGTCAGTGTTTATTCAGCAGGGTAAGGATCACTCACTGTGTAACTGTACAGAGTCAGTGTTTATTCAGCAGGGTAAGGATCACTCACTGTGTAACCATACAGAGTCAGGGTTTGTTCAGCAGGGTACGGGTCACTCACTGTGTAACCGTACAGAGTCAGTGTTTATTCAGCAGGGTAAGGATCACTCACTGTGCAACGGTACAGAGTCAGTGTTTATTCAGCAGGGTAAGGATCACTCACTGTGTAACTGTACAGAGTCAGGGTTTATTCAGCAGGGTACGGGTCACTCACTGTGTAACCGTACAGAGTCAGTGTTTATTCAGCAGGGTAAGGATCACTCACTGTGTAACCATACAGAGTCAGGGTTTGTTCAGCAGGGTACGGGTCACTCACTGTGTAACCGTACAGAGTCAGTGTTTATTCAGCAGGGTAAGGATCACTCACTGTGCAACGGTACAGAGTCAGTGTTTATTCAGCAGGGTAAGGATCACTCACTGTGTAACTGTACAGACTCAGGGTTTATTCAGCCGGGTAGGGGTCACTCACTGTGTAACTGTACAGAGTCAGTGTTTATTCAGCAGGGTAAGGATCACTCACTGTGTAACCGTACAGAGTCAGTGTTTATTCAGCAGGGTAAGGATCACTCACTGTGTAACCGTACAGAGTCAGTGTTTATTCAGCACGTTAAGGGTCACTCGCTGTGTAACTGTACAGAGTCAGGGTTTATTCAGCAGGGTAAGGATCACTCACTGTGTAACTGTACAGAGTCAGGGTTTATTCAGCCGGGTAGGGGTCACTCACTGTGTAACCGTACAGAGTCAGTCTTTATTCAGCAGGGTACGGGTCACTCACTGTGTAACCGTACAGAGTCAGTGTTTATTCAGCAGGGTAAGGATCACTCACTGTGCAACGGTACAGAGTCAGTGTTTATTCAGCAGGGTAAGGATCACTCACTGTGTAACTGTACAGACTCAGGGTTTATTCAGCCGGGTAGGGGTCACTCACTGTGTAACCGTACAGAGTCAGTGTTTATTCAGCAGGGTAAGGATCACTCACTGTGTAACCCTACAGAGTCAGTGTTTATTCAGCAGGGTAAGAGTCACTGACTGTGTAACCGTACAGAGTCAGTGTTTATTCAGCACGTTAAGTGTCACTCACTGTGTAACTGTACAGAGTCAGTGTTTATTCAACATGGTAAGGATCACTCACTGTGTAACCGTGCAGAGCCAGGGTTTATTCAGCAGGGTAAGGGTCACTCACTGTGTAACTGTACAGAGTCAGTGTTTATTCAGCAGGGTAAGGGTCACTCACTGTGTAACTGTACAGACTCAGGGTTTATTCAGCCGGGTAGGGGTCACTCACTGTGTAACCGTACAGAGTCAGGGTTTATTCAGCAGGGTAAGGATCACTCACTGTGTAACCGTACAGAGTCAGTGTTTATTCAGCAGGGTAAGAGTCACTGACTGTGTAACCGTACAGAGTCAGTGTTTATTCAGCACGTTAAGTGTCACTCACTGTGTAACTGTACTGAGTCAGTGTTTATTCAACAGGGTAAGGATCACTCACTGTGTAACCGTACAGAGTCAGGGTTTATTCAGCACGTTAAGGATCACTCGCTGTGTAACTGTACAGAGTCAGTGTTTATTCAGCAGGGTAAAGATCACTCACTGTGTAACCGTACAGAGTCAGGGTTTATTCAGCAGGGTAAGGGTCACTCACTGTGTAACCGTACAGAGTCAGGGTTTATTCAGCACGTTAAGGGTCACTCACTGTGTAACTGTACAGAGTCAGTGTTTATTCAACAGGGTGAGGATCACTCACTGTGTAACTGTACAGAGTCAGGGTTTATGCAGCACGTTAAGGATCACTTGCTGTGTAACTGTACAGAGTCAGTGTTTATTCAGCAGGGTAAGGATCACTCACTGTGTAACCGTACAGAGTCAGGGTTTATTCAGCAGGGTAAGGGTCACTCACTGTGTAACCGTACAGAGTCAGGGTTTATTCAGCACGTTAAGGGTCACTCGCTGTGTAACTGTACAGAGTCAGTGTTTATTCAACAGGGTGAGTATCACTCACTGTGTAATTGTACAGAGTCAGTGTTTATTCAACAGGGTAAGGATCACTCACTGTGTAAGTGTACAGAGTCAGGGTTTATTCAGCACATTAAGGGTCACTCGCTGTGTAACTGTACAGAGTCAGTGTTTATTCAGCAGGGTAAGGATCACTCACTGTGTAACTGTACAGAGTCAGGGTTTATTCAGCAGGGTAGGGGTCACTCACTGTGTAACCGTACAGAGTCAGTGTTTATTCAGCAGGGTAAGGATCACTCACTGTGTAACCGTACAGAGTCAGTGTTTATTCAGCAGGGTAAGGATCACTCACTGTGTAACCATACAGAGTCAGGGTTTATTCAGCAGGGTACGGGTCACTCACTGTGTAACCGTACAGAGTCAGTGTTTATTCAGCAGGGTAAGGATCACTCACTGTGCAACGGTACAGAGTCAGTGTTTATTCAGCAGGGTAAGGATCACTCACTGTGTAATTGTACAGACTCAGGGTTTATTCAGCCGGGTAGGGGTCACTCACTGTGTAACCGTACAGAGTCAGTGTTTATTCAGCAGGGTAAGGATCACTCACTGTGTAACCGTACAGAGTCAGGGTTTATTCAGGAGGGTAAGGTTCACTCACTTTGTAACCGTACAGAGTCAGGGTTTATTCAGCAGGGTACGGGTCACTCACTGTGTAACCATACAGAGTCAGGGTTTATTCAGCAGGGTAAGGATCACTCACTGTGTAACTGTACAGAGTCAGGGTTTATTCAGCAGGGTACGGGTCACTCACTGTGTAACCATACAGAGTCAGGGTTTATTCAGCCGGGTAGGGGTCACTCACTGTGTAACCGTACAGAGTCAGTGTTTATTCAGCAGGGTAAGGATCACTCACTGTGTAACCGTACAGAGTCAGTGTTTATTCAGCAAGGTAAGGATCACTCACTGTGTAAGTGTACAGAGTCAGTGTTTATTCAGCAGGGTAAGGATCACTCACTGTGTAACCGTACAGAGTCAGTGTTTATTCAGCACGTTAAGTGTCACTCACTGTGTAACTGTACAGAGTCAGTGTTTATTCAACAGGGTAAGGATCACTCACTGTGTAACCGTACAGAGTCAGGGTTTATTCAGCAGGGTAAGGGTCACTCACTGTGTAACCGGACAGAGTCAGGGTTTATTCAGCACGTTAAGGATCACTCGCTGTGTAACTGTACAGAGTCAGTGTTTATTCAGCAGGGTAAGGATCACTCACTGTGTAACCGTACAGAGTCAGTGTTTATTCAGCAGGGTAAGGATCACTCACTGTGTAACCCTACAGAGTCAGTGTTTATTCAGCAGGGTAAGGATCACTCACTGTGTAACTGTACAGAGTCAGGGTTTATTCAGCACGTTAAGGGTCACTTGCTGTGTAACTGTACAGAGTCAGTGTTTATTCAGCAGGGTAAGGATCACTCACTGTGTAACTGTACAGAGTCAGGGTTTATTCAGCAGGGTAGGGGTCACTCACTGTGTAACCGTACAGAGTCAGTGTTTATTCAGCAGGGTAAGGATCACTCACTGTGTAACCGTACAGAGTCAGTGTTTATTCTGCAGGGTAAGGATCACTCACTGTGTAACCGTACAGAGTCAGTGTTTATTCAGCACGTTAAGGGTCACTCGCTGTGTAACTGTACAGAGTCAGGGTTTATTCAGCAGGGTAAGGATCACTCACTGTGTAACTGTACAGAGTCAGGGTTTATTCAGCCGGGTAGGGGTCACTCACTGTGTAACCGTACAGAGTCAGTGTTTATTCAGCAGGGTACGGGTCACTCACTGTGTAACCGTACAGAGTCAGTGTTTATTCAGCAGGGTAAGGATCACTCACTGTGCAACGGTACAGAGTCAGTGTTTATTCAGCAGGGTAAGGATCACTCACTGTGTAACTGTACAGACTCAGGGTTTATTCAGCCGGGTAGGGGTCACTCACTGTGTAACCGTACAGAGTCAGTGTTTATTCAGCAGGGTAAGGATCACTCACTGTGTAACCGTACAGAGTCAGTGTTTATTCAGCAGGGTAAGAGTCACTGACTGTGTAACCGTACAGAGTCAGTGTTTATTCAGCACGTTAAGTGTCACTCACTGTGTAACTGTACAGAGTCAGTGTTTATTCAACAGGGTAAGGATCACTCACTGTGTAACCGTGCAGAGCCAGGGTTTATTCAGCAGGGTAAGGGTCACTCACTGTGTAACTGTACAGAGTCAGTGTTTATTCAGCAGGGTAAGGATCACTCACTGTGTAACTGTACAGACTCAGGGTTTATTCAGCCGGGTAGGGGTCACTCACTGTGTAACCGTACAGAGTCAGTGTTTATTCAGCAGGGTAAGGATCACTCACTGTGTAACCGTACAGAGTCAGTGTTTATTCAGCAGGGTAAGAGTCACTGACTGTGTAACCGTACAGAGTCAGTGTTTATTCAGCACGTTAAGTGTCACTCACTGTGTAACTGTACAGAGTCAGTGTTTATTCAACAGGGTAAGGATCACTCACTGTGTAACCGTACAGAGTCAGGGTTTATTCAGCACGTTAAGGATCACTCGCTGTGTAACTGTACAGAGTCAGTGTTTATTCAGCAGGGTAAAGATCACTCACTGTGTAACCGTACAGAGTCAGGGTTTATTCAGCAGGGTAAGGGTCACTCACTGTGTAACCGTACAGAGTCAGGGTTTATTCAGCACGTTAAGGGTCACTCACTGTGTAACTGTACAGAGTCAGTGTTTATTCAACAGGGTGAGGATCACTCACTGTGTAACTGTACAGAGTCAGGGTTTATGCAGCACGTTCAGGATCACTTGCTGTGTAACTGTACAGAGTCAGTGTTTATTCAGCAGGGTAAGGATCACTCACTGTGTAACCGTACAGAGTCAGGGTTTATTCAGCAGGGTAAGGGTCACTCACTGTGTAACCGTACAGAGTCAGGGTTTATTCAGCACGTTAAGGGTCACTCACTGTGTAACTGTACAGAGTCAGTGTTTATTCAACAGGGTGAGTATCACTCACTGTGTAACCGTGCAGAGCCAGGGTTTATTCAACAGGGTAAGGATCACTCACTGTGTAACTGTACAGAGTCAGTGTTTATTCAGCAGGGTAAGGATCACTCACTGTGTAACTGTACAGACTCAGGGTTTATTCAGCCGGGTAGGGGTCACTCACTGTGTAACCGTACAGAGTCAGTGTTTATTCAGCAGGGTACGGGTCACTCACTGTGTAACCGTACAGAGTCAGTGTTTATTCAGCAGGGTAAGAGTCACTGACTGTGTAACCGTACAGAGTCAGTGTTTATTCAGCACGTTAAGTGTCACTCACTGTGTAACTGTACAGAGTCAGTGTTTATTCAACAGGGTAAGGATCACTCACTGTGTAACCGTGCAGAGCCAGGGTTTATTCAGCAGGGTAAGGGTCACTCACTGTGTAACTGTACAGAGTCAGTGTTTATTCAGCAGGGTAAGGATCACTCACTGTGTAACTGTACAGACTCAGGGTTTATTCAGCCGGGTAGGGGTCACTCACTGTGTAACCGTACAGAGTCAGTGTTTATTCAGCAGGGTAAGGATCACTCACTGTGTAACCGTACAGAGTCAGTGTTTATTCAGCACGTTAAGTGTCACTGACTGTGTAACCGTACAGAGTCAGTGTTTATTCAGCACGTTAAGTGTCACTCACTGTGTAACTGTACAGAGTCAGTGTTTATTCAACAGGGTAAGGATCACTCACTGTGTAACCGTGCAGAGCCAGGGTTTATTCAGCACATTAAGGGTCACTCGCTGTGTAACTGTACAGAGTCAGTGTTTATTCAGCAGGGGAAGGATCACTCACTGTGTAACCGTACAGAGTCAGTGTTTATTCAGCAGGGTAAGGATCACTCACTGTGTAACCGTACAGAGTCAGTGTTTATTCAGCACGTTAAGGGTCACTCGCTGTTTAACTGTACAGAGTCAGGGTTTATTCAGCAGGGTAAGGATCACTCAGTGTGTAACTGTACAGAGTCAGTGTTTATTCAGCAGGGTAAGGATCTCTCACTGTGTAACCATACAGAGTCAGGGTTTATTCAGCAGGGTAAGGGTCACTCACTGTGTAACCGTACAGAGTCAGTGTTTATTCAGCAAGGTAAGGATCACTCACTGTGTAACCATACAGAGTCAGGGTTTATTCAGCAGGGTACGGGTCACTCACTGTGTAACCGTACAGAGTCAGTGTTTATTCTGCAGGGTAAGGATCACTCACTGTGTAACCCTACAGAGTCAGGGTTTATTCAGCAGGGTAAGGGTCACTCACTGTGTAACCGTACAGAGTCAGGGTTTATTCAGCACGTTAAGGGTCACTCGCTGTGTAACTGTACAGAGTCAGTGTTTATTCAGCAGGGTAAGGATCACTCACTGTGTAACCGTGCAGAGCCAGGGTTTATTCAGCAGGGTAAGGATCACTCACTGTGTAACCGTACAGAGTCAGTGTTTATTCAGCAGGGTAAGGGTCACTTGCTGTGTAACTGTACAGGGTCAGTGTTTATTCAGCAAAATAAGGGCCACTCACTGTATAATTGGACAGTCGGTGTTTATTCAGCAGGGTAAGGGTCATTCACTGCATAACTGTACCAAGTCAGTATTTATAATAAACATAATTCATTAGGCAACTATACAGAGGCAGTGGCTATTTAGGAAAAGTATTTTGCATTGTGTAACTGTACAGATTCTATTTATTCACTATAACGATTACTCTGTTTAAATGTATGGTCATTGCTCATTCACATTAAGGATTACTCATTGTCGAACAGTTCATAGTTGAATTCACTTACTCATTGAAAAATATATTTCTTTGAACAGATGGATTTGAGTTTGTGCATCAGAACTGCACAGCAACTGTGAACAATCCTTTTCCGTGAGTATTACCACTACAAATCTGAAACTACTGCCATGGTGTCGGATAGATCAACATTTTTTTAAATATTGGGTCATCAGTTATTCGATGCTGTGTGATATGAATTCTAAATATCACTGATACGGATAGTACTGGGCATTTGGTATTCAAAAATGTGTTAATCTGTGTTGGATGTAACAGGATACATAATTCAGTGTGTTAATCTATGCTGGGTGTATGGGATACAGGATACAGTGTGTGTTTATCTGTACTGGGTGTACAGGGATACAGCATTCAGGATATGTTCATCTGTGCGGGGTCTACAGGATTCAGTAGTGTTTTAATCTGTGTTGGGTGCACAGGATACAGGATTCAGTGTGTGGTAATCTGTGCTGGGTTGTTCTGTCAGTGAGAAGCTAAAAGGCATTACTACCGTGTGACCAGGAGATTTTCAAGGTCAGTTTCCAGGTGACGCACTGACAAACAGCACCTACACTGGCTAAGAGGGTTCTCTCACTTCAGGCAGAATCTAAGCAAGAACCACTTTGTATTCATTTGTACCTGTCTCATCTGCAAAACATCTTGTTAAAAAAAAACCCACAATGATCAGATCGTCTGCAGAGGCACAAATTTGACATCCTAATTATTAGAAAATATTCCTCTTTTTAGTTTGAGTTTTGATTTGATTCTTATTTTAAGGTTTGTTACCTCTGAATATTTTAAACAGAACAGAAAGGCCGGCTGTACCCAAGCATCGAGTGATTCAGTAGATCACTCCATGTACCTCATATGACATGGAATTCCTAGCACAGAAACAAAGCCTTTCGGCCTATCTGCTGGTGTTCCACCCCCACCTTCCAGTCCATCACTACATCCTCGCTATCTCTCCCCTTTGCTTTTTTCAGCTTCTTGTTAAATGTATCAACACTGTTCACCTCAATATTCTATGTCAGTGCAAGTTCCACATTCTCAGAGTGAAGACATTTCTCCTGAATGGATTCTTTAAATGTCATATATTAAGTGCCCTTTGGTTCTAGTCATCAATGCTCTCCTCAACAAGTTGTACACCGCTATTGCTCCTTCAGCCTTTCCTGACAATTACAAGCTCTCGTTCCAGTAAAACGTCTTTTGTACATTCTCTACTACCTCAAGGTTCCTTTTATCATCTAGAACTGATCATAGTGCCCCTAGTGGGCAATAACCAAGGCACAACTGCAAAGTTTCAGGCAGTTTCCCTCCCTTTCAGTTCCATCCCTTTCGAAATGAACCCCAATTCTATGTCTACATTTTTGACAGATATATTAACCTGCGCCACTGCTTTTTGTGTCCGTTTGAGCATCATCACTGGCCCCAGCCAAACCCCAATCCCTCACTGTACCTCCATCTCATTTACATTCTTTTTTTTAAAAGGTTATGAGCTTTTTATTCTTCCAGTCAAAATGTGAAATATTAATGATCTTGGAAGTACCTTTAGACATTCTGTCATTAGTTGCCAGGATTCCCAGAGGACTTCCTCTGCTTCTTCCTGCTCAGTAAGACAGCGGAGAGGTGCCTCCTGACGATTTGCTGATTAAAGAGCAGTCTTTCTCTCTCTCCAGCTGTGTAAACATTGGGCCTACTTTCCAGGCTGTGATCCCTGACTTCATGGAATCTTCCCCAGGTGAACAGGACATACACAAGGCAGATTTGGTGTGGAAACCATGGAAAGAATTGATGGAAAATGAAAAAGCACAAGAGAAGGGTAAATTAATACTTTTACTCACTGTCTACCACTTTACTAACATTTAAAATGGATGGCAGCCTATATTGACCATTTACTATCAGTGTCCATTTTAAAGTTGCTGCTTATAAGCCAAGTGCTGTCTATGTTCAGGTGCATACCAGCTGCATTTATACACTTGTTCACACCTTGATAAAGGGCAGTCAGTCCCAGGACGTATAGAAGAAATAGGAGTTGGCAGCTACCATATGACCCTTCGAGGCTGTGTCACCCCATTTAACTTAACCACGGCTGTTCCTCAACCTGATTCCCACTTTCCTGAAACATTGCCATATACCTTAATGTCCAAAATCCTAAAAACCCAGTTGTGGACATACTGCATGACTTAACATCCACAACCTCTGGTTAAAGAATACCAAAGAATTCACAGCACTCTGAGCGAAGAGATCATTCTATACCTCAGTCCTAAACGTCGACTGCCTTACCCTGAGTACATCGGTGTTAAGAGCTCCACATACCTCAGGCCATAAAGACTGCTTTATGTGTCAGTTGACATCTCCTTCAGGTGGACTGAACCTTTTTATTTCAAATATATACTTTATTCATAAATATTTTTTGTTAGGACATACGAACGGTCCTAAAACAGGTCTATGCAGTCCTTGTGAAGAAAAAACAAACAGCACATTGGAATGTGACATTGCTCAGAGCTTCCCTGAAAGGCATTTTCTGCTCACGCAAGAAACAATTCACATTCACTTTGAGGCAATAAGAGGATTTGATAACCGAATGGACGCTCATTATACATTATGCAAAGTTCTCAGATGGTGGCCTTTTCCCCACTGCACCTTGGCGGCAGCTGCCCCAAGCTTTGCAACATCCCTCAGCATGTAGTCCTGGTCCATGGAATGTGCCAGTCTGCAACATACCTTCGAGGTCAACTCTTTACATTTCCTGATGGACTTGTGGTCGAAGGTGTTTTGTCTTCAGGTGAACTAAATACAACAACAACTACAAGTAAAAGGAACACCTAACTGATGGCTGATTATCTTTTTGTGCACTGACACTCTTCCCCTTTAAGAGATTCATACTGAACACTGACTAAAGCTTATAACTGCAGGCAGAATAAAACAGGAAAACCACAGGAGTAAGGTCACTCTGCTTTCACTTTCAGCTGTGGTTCAGTGGATCTGAAAGAAGGGGAGGTGAGGCATTGTTAGTCAAGGACAGTGTTATGGTGGCAGAAAGGATATTTAAGGACTCGTCTACTGAGGTAGTGTGGGATGAGGTTAGAAACTGGAAAGGAGAGGTCACCCTAATGAGATTTTTCTATAGGCCTCTGAATAGTTCCAGAGAGGTAGAGGAAAGGATAGCAAAGATGAATCTGGATAGAAGCGAGAGTAACAGGGTAGTTGTTGTGGGTGACTTTAACTTTCCAAACATTGACTGGAAATACCAAAGTTTGAGGGCTTTAAGATGTGTCAGTTTTTGTCCTTGACTAACAATGCCACATCTCCCCCTCTTTTACCATATTCTCTATTCTTACTGAAACATCTAAACCCCAGAACCTGCAACAACCATTCCTGTCCCTGCTGTAACCATGTCTCATTAGTGCTTCACTGCTTGTATTTTTTTGGAACATCCAATATCATGAAAAAATTTAAGAATGTAAACGTAAACCACTAATGATGCAAGGAATCTGAAATAAAAACAGGAAATGCTCAGTAGGTCTGTAAAAGTGAAGTATTTGTGTAAAACAAGGAGGCTTGAAGAATCAAGATAAGACAAAGAACTGCAGATGTTGGAAAGCTGTAAAAAAAATTACTGGAGAAACTCAGCAGGTCTGGTAGTATCTGTGGATAGAAAGCAGAGTTTTGAATCCAGTGACCCTTCTTCTGAACCCCTTCAGACTGTTCTGAAGAAGGGTCACTGGACTCAAAACATTAACTCTACATTCTCTACCCAGATGCTGCAGACCTGCTGAGTTTCTCCAGCAATTATGGTTCCTGATGAATCAAGAGTTGATTTGATTTCCTTTTGTGGAAACCATTTTGTGAATCCTTTCCAATGGTTTGCTCTGTGCTTTCAGTGGAGGACCTGCTGAACATGGCCTGTTCCAGTGTGCTGCCAGGTGGAGGACTGAACCGAGAGTTCACCCTACACTGTCTCTCTGAGTTAAATGGAGACATCATGGTAAATATACGCACCTTACTTTTTCTGGAAAATATTTTGACATGCAGTAATTTGTGATATCCTGTACAGTAAATGTAACATGTGAACAGATGACGTTGGACTCTGTTGTTCCCAACGTTCTCTCTCACGGGGGTAACAAGTCTTTGTTGAGTCCAGGTCCAGGTTGGGTGTTTAAGGCCTGGATAAAGTTTTGATACCAATCATATTCTAAAGGCTCAAGGAGTTGACTGACTTTATATATTTTTCACCAGCCTGTTCAGACATGTATGGAATAATGGAGACTTGAACCCAAGCCTCCAAGCCCAGTGGCAGGGACACTACTATTGCACCACCTGGGGGTTAATCGAGAGATTCATGAGGGTTTAGCATAATTTTCATGCATTTGGGGACATTGGATTTAGAAGCCATTAGGTGAATCAGCTATTTGAGCCTAATCCATTATTCACTGGAACGGTCAGAAGCGAGTAATACTGCAGCGAGTAACTCACCTCCTGACTCCCCAAAGCCTGTTCATCATCTACAAGGCACAAGTCAAGAGTGTGATAGAATATTCCTCACTTGCCCTGGATGGGTGCAGTTCCAAAAACACTCAAGAAGCTTGACACCATCCAGGACAAAGCAACCCGCTTGATTGGCACCACATCCAGAAACATCCACTCCATCCACCACTGATGGGTCAGTACACACTGCTGCTACTACCTACAAGATGCACTGAAGAAATTCACCAAAGATTCTCAGATAGCACTTTCCAAACCCACAACATTTCCAACTAGTAGGACAAGAGTAGCAGATACATGGGAACAGCATCACTTTCAACTTCCCTCTGAGCCACTCACCATCCCCACTTGGAAATATATCGCCATACCTTCACTGTCACTGGGTCAGAATCCTGGAATTCCCTCCTTAATGGCATTGCAGCTCAACCCACAGCAGGTGGATTTCAGTGATTCAAGAAGGCAGTTCACTGCCACCTTTTCACAGGACAGCTAGGGACAGGGCAATAAATGCTGGCCCAGCCAGAAATGACCACATCCCACAAACAAATAAAACAAATTTTGATCAGCTCATAGATGGCCTGATTGTGGCCCAACTTCAATTTCCTGTTCACCAAATAACACAACTTCCTTGTTTACTGAAGCTCTAACTAACCCAACCTTGAACAAACTCAGATTTAATGACAGAACCTCCACCACCTTCTGACAAAGATAATCCCACCGTCTAACAACCCTCTGAGAAAAATAATTCTCGTCATCTACAGCCAAAAAGGGAGACTCCTTATTCTTAAGTTCTCAAAGTCTCTCCTGCATGAGGAAACATTTTCCCATATCAACCACCATCAAGACCATATATGTTTCGATAAGATCATCCCCCATTTTCTCCTAAATTTCAACAGATAGAGGCTTAGCCCAATCTTTCCTCATTAGATAAGCCATTCATCCTAGGAGTTTAGTTGAATGAACAGTCTCTGAACTGCTTCAGTCCCAAATGTATCCTTTTGAAATAAGGAGACCGGAATTGTACTCCTTACTTAAGATATGGTCTCATCAGGGCACTGCAAAGTTCTTGCAATAAATGCCAGTTTTCCAATTGCCTTTCTAATCACTTGCTAAACTTGCATATTAACCTTTTGTGATTATGAGGACAGGCAGATTCCTCAGTACCACTGGGTTCTTCAATCTATCTCTCTCTTTAAATCATAGACTGATTTTCTATTCTTCCTGCCAAAACAGACAAGGCACATTCTCATTTACCAAAGTTGTACTACATCCACTAAGTTAGATCCCTTTGAAGGTGCTTCATCTCCTCTTGAACCTACTTTCCAATCTAGTTTGATGTCATCAACAAAATTAGCTACTGTACATTCCATCCCTTCATCTAAATCATTTAAAGAGCTGGAGATCTAACAAAGACCCTTGTGTGCTCAATGCTGCTAGTTTCCAAAGGCCATTTAAAAAAAAAAACACCATTCTCAACTTGTCCAATTGATAAAGTCTTTTTTTGTGATCAAAGGCTACGTTGGAGATGCTGCTACTGAACAATGGGGCCCGTCCAACATCTCATCGACTGGCTGATTACCATTACACAGGTACAGTATCAGAGAAACACTGCTGAATATTTATCAACAAGTTGCATTCAAAATCAGTATTACACGGCTACTCCTACAAGAGAATCGAAAAACACTGTGCATTTATACAGGGGGCTCTACAGAGTAGGAAAACGTCCCAAGGAGCTTCACACTTACCACAGTGTGCAAAACAGGAGTCATGGGAATTAGGAACAAAACTCTATGCTGGTTGGAATCATATCTGGTAAAAGGGAAAATGGTTATGATTGTTGGAGGTCAGTAATCTCAGCTCCAGGATAGGAGTTCCTCGAGGTAGTGTCCTAGATCCAACCATCTTCAGCTGCTTCATCTATGATCCCTCCTCCATCATAAGGTGAGAAGTCGGGACATTCACTGATGATGGCACAATGTTCAGCATCATTCATGACTCCTTGGATATGAAGCAGTCCATGGTTAAATGCAGCAAGACCTGGACAATATCCAGGTTTGGGCTAACAAGTGGCAAGTAACCTTTGCACAACACAAGTGCCTAAGCAATAACCATCTCCAACAGGTGAGAATTCAATGGCATTCCTATTGCTGAATCCCCTATCAACATCCTGGGGGTTACCATTGACCAGAAACTGAACTGGACCAGCCATATAAATACAGTGACTACAAAAGCAGTCAGAGACAGGATACCTTGCAGTAAGTAACTCACCTCCTGACTTCCCAAAGCCTGTCCCACCGTCTACAAGGCACAAGTCAGGAGTGTGATGGAATACTCCCCACTTGTGTGGATGAGTACAGCTCCAACAACACTGAAGAAGCTTGACACCATCCAGAGTAATGCAGCCCCCACTTGATTGGCTCAACTTGCACAACTCACTACCTCTATCACCAGTAGTGGCAGTGTGTTTGATCGCCAATGCCTCTCAAATAGCACCTTCCAAACCCACAGCCAATACTGTGTAGAGGGATAGGGGCAATTCCCCCAATCAAGTTCCTCTTCATCCACTCACCAAAAGACTTGGAAATATATCACTATTGCTTCATTGTCACTGGGATAAAATCCTGGAACCCCTTCCCCAATGGGTATTGTGGGTGTCCCGACATCCCACAGACAGCAAGGGCAACTAGAGATATGTAATACATTCTGGATCCAGGCAGCAACACTCATCCCATGAATGAATAAAAAAGACAATTTGATAAAAAGTTGTATAATATTAGGTCAAAGGAGCAGGTTTTATATCCTTCATCAAGGAGAGAGATGGGAAGATTGATGGAGAGGGTCCAGAGTTTAGATTTAGGCTGCTGGAAATAGGGCTGCCATTAGATTAGATTAGATTACTTACAGTGTGGAAACAGGCCCTTCGGCCCAACAAGTCCACACCGCCCCGCCGAAGCGTAACCCACCCATACCCCTACATCTACATCTACCCCTTACCTAACACTACGGGCAATTTAGCATGGCCAAATTCACCAGACCTGCACATCTTTGGACTGTGGGAGGAAACCGGAGCACCCGGAGGAAACCCACGCAGACACGGGGAGAACGTGCAAACTCCACACAGTCAGTCACCTGAGGCGGGAATTGAACCCGGGTCTCTGGCGCTGTGAGGCAGCAGTGCTAACCACTGTGCCACCATGCCGCCCACATTGGTGCTGTGAAGTAAATTAAGCAGGTCAAGAGAGGCCAGAGTTAGTGAAACCCAGAAATCTGAGGGTTGTAGAGCTGTAAGAGTTTAGACACATAGGAAGCAAAGCAATGGAAGGATATGAAAATAAAGACTGCCTAGTTAGAGGGCTATGGAGGGACTGAAACACTGTCAGAGGGTCAAAGCTAGAGGAGTATAGCATGGTTGGAGGGTCAATACTGAGGGAGTGGTACACTGTCAGAGCATCAGTGCTGCACTCTCAGGGAGTCAGTGTTGAGACAGTGGTATAGGGCCAGCGCTGAGGAAATATTGCACAGTTGGAGGGTCAGTACTGAGGGCTGCTACACTGTTGGAGGGTCAGTGGTAAGGGGATGTTGCACTGATGGAAGGTCAGTACTGAGGGAGCTCCGTACTGTCGGAGGGTTAGTGCTGAGGAAGCTCCCAACTGTTGGAGGGTCAGTGCTGAGAGAGTGCTGTACTGATGGAGGGTCAGTACTGAGAATGCACTGCACTGTTGGAGGATCAGTAAGGAGGGTGCGCTGTACTGTTGGAGGGTCAGTACTGAGGGTGCGCTGCACTGTCGGAGGGTCAGTGCTGAGGGTGCGCTGCACTGTTGGAGAATCAGTACTGAGGGTGCGCTGCACTGTTGGAGGGTCAGTACTGAGGGTGCGCTGCACTGTTGGAGGGTCAGTACTGAGGGTGCGCTGCACTGTCGGAGGGTCAGTACTGAGGGTGCGCTGCACTGTTGGAGGGTCAGTACTGAGGGTGCGCTGCACTGTCGGAGGGTCAGTGCTGAGGGTGCGCTGTACTGTTGGAGGGTCAGTACTGAGGGTGCGCTGCACTGTCGGAGGGTCAGTACTGAAGGTGCGCTGCACTGTTGGAGGGTCAGTACTGAGGGTGCGCTGTACTGATGTAGGGTCAGTACTGACGGTGCGCTGTACTGTTGGAGGGTCAATACTGAGGGTGCACTGTACTGTTGGAGGGTCAGTACTGAGGGTGCGCTGTACTGTTGGAGGGTCAGTACTGAGGGTGCGCTGCACTGTTGGAGGGTCAGTGCTGAGGGTGCACTGTACTGTTGGAGGGTCATTACTGAGGGTGCGCTGCACCTTTGGAGGGTCAGTACTGAGGGTGCGCTGTACTGTTGGAGGGTCAGTACTGAGGGTGCACTGTACTGTTGGAGGGTCAGTACTGAGGGTGCGCTGCACTGTTGGAGGGTCAGTACTGAGGGTGCGCTGTACTGTTGGAGGGTCAGTACTGAGGGTGCACTGTACTGTTGGAGGGTCAGTACTGAGGGTGCGCTGCACTGTTGGAGGGTCAGTACTGAGGGTGCGCTGTACTGTTGGAGGGTCAGTACTGAGGGTGCGCTGTACTGTTGGAGGGTCAGTACTGAGGGTGCGCTGTACTGTTGGAGGGTCAGTACTGAGGGTGCGCTGTACTGTTGGAGGGTCAGTACTGAGGGTGCACTGTACTGTTGGAGGGTCAGTACTGAGGGTGCGCTGTACTGTTGGAGGGTCAGTACTGAGGGTGCGCTGCACTGTCGGAGGGTCAGTACTGAGGGTGCGCTGCGCTGTTGGAGAGTCAGTACTGAGGGTGCGCTGCACTGTTGGGAGGGTCAATACTGAGGGTGCGCTGTACTGTTGGAGGGTCAGTACTGAGGGTGCGCTGTACTGTTGGGAGGGTCAATACTGAGGGTGCGCTGTACTGTTGGAGGGTCAGTACTGAGGGTGCGCTGCACTGTTGGAGGGTCAGTACTGAGGGTGCGCTGCACTGTCGGAGGGTCAGTACTGAGGGTGCGCTGTACTGTTGGAGGGTCAGTACTGAGGGTGCGCTGCACTGTTGGAGGGTCAGTACTGAGGGTGCGCTGCACTGTTGTCATTCAGGTGAGATATTAAATTGAGAATAGATGTAAATTATCCTGTAGCCACTGTGATAAGAACAACAAAGGTGTTTCCCTCTGTTCTGGGCCAATATTTATTCAAAACACCAAAGCAGATGATCATGCCCTTTTCATGTTCTTGTTCATGGCACCTCACTGCGTATACTTCTTACATTTCATGGCCCCCACATTTCAAAAATGTAGTTAATTGGCTGTAAAGTGCTTTGGAGGGGATCCTGAGATTGGAAAAGACACCAGAGAAATACAGGACAGATTTTCTTTCCCCTGCTTGGGTCTCTGTCATTAGTTTTGAATGTCATTCTAAATCAGAGACAGGAGGAGTAATTTCGACCACCAACCAAGGGTGTTCAGGAAGTTCAGGAGTGCACCTGCTTCCTGCTGTTGTAGTGTTTTGGTGCAGTAACAGCCTGCCCTTAGAACAGCTTCGTTCCAGGTGAGCAACTTCTCAGTATATTCATAATTCAGAATCGTTTATTCTTTTTCTGACAGGAAGCAGTAACTGGACTCCTAGTGAACGCAGAGTTTTTAATAAAGCTTTCGGGGTGCACAGGAAAGACTTCCACATGGTTCAGAAGATGGTATGTGATGAAGAATTCAGGGGCATTTAAACTCAAGATTCTAATTTGCTGCTTCCAGAGATTTTAGCACAAAATCACAGACTGCTAACGGTCAACACTAAGGGAGTGCCTCACTATCGGAGGATCAGTGCTGAGGGAGCGCCGCACTGTCAGAGGGCCAGCGCTGAGGAAGCGACGCACTGTCAGAGGGCCAGCGCTGAGGAAGCGACGCACTGTCAGAGGGTCAGTGCTGAGGGAGCTCAGCACTGTCAGAGGGTCAGTGCTGAGGGAGCACTGTCTACCCAGCCCTATCAGAATCCTTTCTGTTTCAATGACATAACCTTTAATTCTTCTATATTTCAGTGAATACACACCCAGTTGGCATAATTTATCTTCATACAAGGAATTATTTGATAGTTCTAATAATAAGAACATGGAATTTCTTACCAGATAGGGTGGATAAGGTCAAGTACAGGTTACGTTTAAAAGGGGGTGAAGGTGGGGCTCAAAGGAATGGGAGAATAGAACATAGCATATAGAATAATACAGCGCAGAACAGGCCCTTCAGCTCTCAATGTTGCATCGACCTGTGAACTATTCTCAGCTCATCCCTCTACACTATTCGATCATCAACCATGTGCTTATCCAAGGATTGTTTAAATCTCCCTAATTAGATTAGATTAGATTAGATTACTTACAATGTGGAAACAGGCCCTTCGGCCCAACAAGTCCACACCGCCCCGCCGAAGCGTAACCCACCCATACCCCTACATCTACATCTACCCCTTACCTAACACTACGGGCAATTTAGCATGGCCAATTCACCTGACCTGCACATCTTTGGACTGTGGGAGGAAACCGGAGCACCCGGAGGAAACCCACGCAGACACGGGGAGAACGTGCAAACTCCACACAGTCAGTCGCCTGAGGCGGGAATTGAACCCGGGTCTCCGGCGCTGCGAGGCAGCAGTGCTAACCACTGTGCCACCGTGCTGAGTGGCTGAGTTAATTACATTGGCAGGTAGGACATTCCACACCCTTACCACTCTCTGAGTAAAGAACCTGCCTCTGCCATCTGTCTTAAATCTATCACCCCTCAATTTGTAGCTATGCCCCCTCGTACACACTGACGTCATCATCCTTTGGAAAAACACTTTCACTGTCTACCCTATCTAATTCTCTGATCATCTTGTATGTCTCTATCAAATCCCCTCTTAGCCTTCTTCTTTCCAATAAGAACAGACCCAAGTCTCTCAGCTGTTCCTCATAAGACCTTCCCTCCAGACCAGGCAACATCCTGGTAAATCTTCTCTGCACCTTTTCCAATGCTTCCACCTCCTTCCCGAAATATGGCGACCAGAACTGTACACAATATTCCAAGTGTGGCTGCACTAGCGTTTTGTATAGCTGCAGCATGATATTGCGGCTCTGGAACTCAATCCCACTACCAATGAAACCTAATACACTGTCGGGTACATTTAAAAGGGTGTAAAGGTGGGGCTCAAGGAACAGATGGATTTCTTTATTGGTGGCAGGTGACTTGAGTGTTTGGAAATACATGAGTTCTTTCTGTGCTCTATATTCAATGTATCTTACATGGAAACTCACACCTATAATGCATCAATGACCACCTTCTGTTGCATTAATCCAGGTGAAATCCAAACTGGTTACAGAGTGTGTTGAATATTACTATAACTTTAAGAAGATCCTCAAGTTTAACAAGAAATATCGCCATCGACCGTCAGATACAGATGATGATTGGAACAATGTCTTCAAACAAGACACTGACTGTGAGGTGAGGCTCCAATTATTACAATGGAACAGGTGGTTTGTATGTTGTTGCAAATGCTCCCAAAGAAGATACAGCATGGGTCTAGATAGACAGTAAAACTCTCTCTACTCCTTTAACTGAAAGTAAAGCTACCTCAACACTGTCCACATCAAATACTTCCAGGACAGGAGCAGCAGGGGTTAGATACAGAATAAAGCTTCCTACACTCCCAGGACAGGGACAGCATGAAATTAGACATAGAATAAAGCTCACTCTACACTATCCTCATCAAACACTCCCAGAACAAGGCCAGTCCGGGGTTAGATACAGACTAACGCTCCCTTTGCCATGCATTATAATCCTAGCTGATGTTATTACTGGATAAGTCAGATCCCACAAAAACAGAAGAGGAGCAGCAGTAGGCCATTCAGCCCTTTGGGTCTACTCTACAATTCAGTATGATCATGGCTCATTATCCTCCTCAGCACCCTGTTCTTGCTTTCTCCCCATACCCATCGCTCCTTTTAGCCCTAAGATTAATACCAAACTCCTTCTTGAAAACATTCAAATCTTTAACCTGAACCACTTTCTGTGGCAGAGAACTCCAAAGGCTCACCCCTCTCTGGTGAAGGCATTTCTCCTCAGCTCAGTCCTAAATGGCCTAGCCTGTATCCTGAGATTGTGACCCCTGGTTCAGTCAACAGGAATATCCTTCCTGTATTTTCCCTGTCTAGTCCTGTTAGGATTTTATAAGTTTCTATTCTTCATTCTCTAAACTCCAGTGAACTTTAACTGATCCAGTCTCTGTTTGTCCTGCCATCTCAGACTGAAATCTGGCTTGAGAGATCATATTTGATTTGGTTTTAATGAACTGGACTCTTACTGAGACAAATGCACTCAATGTTACTGTCTTTGTTTTAACAATAAAACAGAAGTTTGTTAAGCAAAAAAAGAGATAAAACTGGATAAACACATTTTACTTATAAATCAAATTCATAAAGTTTTAATACAAAGTACAACTGTAATGCTATTTACCCCTAATCTCTCCTTTCCAAATTTAAAACAAAATCTCTCATACAGTACCATACAGCAAAACTTGTACAGTATTCACATTAGAGTTCCTTTCTTCAACACTATGATTGGTTTAAACTGATTGTGATCTTTAACTCCTAGACTAGATGGTGTATTCTTGGAGTCAACATACCGGATTTTAAACAAACTCATCTTCAAGCCCTCTTCAAGGCTTCATTTCAACACTTTCATTCTGGGACGATCACTAACTCCTAACCCTGAGATAAATTATTTTACAATATTATCCACTTCTTAGGAACGCTCTCAGTTTATATCAGAACTATCCAAATCAAACTGTCCCAAGGCCTATATAGGCTTGTGGTGAGTTAGCACATATTGCACAAGGTAATTGTAATTTTATTCAAAATGGGTGTCAGCTCTCAACTCTCCAAAGCCTGCTCACCTTCTAAAGGCACCAGGCAGGTGTGTGATGGAATACTCCCCGCTTGTTTGGATGTGTGCAACTCCAGCAAAACTCAAGAGATTTGACACGATAAAGCTGCCCGCCTGATTGACACACTCTCCACCACTAAAGGTCAGTAGCAGCAGTGTGTACCATTTACAAGATACACTACAGAAATTCATCAATGCTCCTTTAACAACAGCTTCCAAACCCACAACCAGTATCATCCAGGAGGAGAAGGACAGCACATACACGAGAACACCATTACCTGCAAGTTTCCCTCAAAGCCACACACCATCCTTGCATGGAAATATATCTCTGTCCCTTCAGTGTCAGGGGGTCAAAATTGTGGAACTCCCTCTCTAATAACACAATGGATGTCCCTACACCACACAAACTGCACAGTTCAAGAAGATAGCTCAACACTGCTTTCTGAAATACAATTAGAGATAAGCAATAAACAGTGATGCTGCACGGGATGCCCACATCCCGAAGAACTGTGTAAAGGTCTGAACAAAGGGGGTTGCTGTTCCTATTCATGTAGTCTTTGAGAGTACACTCTAGAATTGGGCAAGGAATTTCATTAAGTGTTGAAATGGATGTATCCATGATGCACATCCATGGGCAATTGTAGTTTGTATCATTATATTTTAGACCCAAAATATGTTTCTAAGTTTTTGCTGTTTCATTTGAATTCAAAGCAGCCATTTACCAGTTCTCAATCAATACAGCATGCTCACAGAGTGGAGAGAGAGGTTCCTTGCCCCACAGTCATCGGCAACTTTCCCTGCAAACAATGTGGCAAGTAAGTGTACCTGTCATTAGCCATACGACAGAAAGAGAAACATGGAGATACAGACAGGGGAAGAGAGAGAAAAAAAAACCATGGACACACAGCAATAGAAACATGGGAAGATCAAGGTTATAAAGAGACAGACACAGAGACAGAGACAGACAGAAACAGAGATGTGGGCCAATCATCAACATGGGCAGAGACAAACACCAACATAAACTTATGTCACTTGGGGACTGGTGGGAGTCTTAAAGAGACTTTCACCAGGGGACTGAGGAGAGCCCTCTCTCCAAATTCAGCCTCCTTTCTGATCTACCCTGACCCGCTCTTGCACAGTCTCACTGGCCCACACTGCAATCCAAGGCTCTCAACCATAGTTCCCTTGTTGACCACCACAACAAGGAACAGAGGCATAAGCAAGAGCATAGACAGGAGCAGATATTAGATTCAGACAAGGACAGAGACACACAGACAGGCACAAACAGGATGGGACAAATAGACACAACAGATGGACAAAAACTTTCGCTACATAAAGATCAAGACAGTTCTACTAGAACAGACATAAGTGTGCACAATCACAGATAGAATGTTTATCTTTACTGTACTATACAACACAAGATTCCTTATTAATTGTTCTGTCCTCCTCAAACTTAAAACAATCCAGGATGTTTTACAAAATCAAGAGTCGAAACGCTCACATGAAGATCCACAGGCAACAGGATGACTGGCAGCACCGGTCTCAGGATACCCTTTATTCTCCAGTCACGTACACAGGGGCAACGCTGGGCAAATTGACTACCACTCCTCCTGCCTACCCCAGCTGGGACAATAGGGAGATCCAGGAGCAGCTGGAGGCCATGTCGGAGGCTATGACCTGTACGAGTCAACCCCCACTGTTTCACCAGGATGTGAAACTGAACCTCGCCAAAGAAAAGTGCCAAAATATTTTCATATAACAAACTCAAAGAAATGCATTTCTTTGTAATGCACTAACTGTGAAGACTTCAACCCCTCTGGGTCTTAAACACTTGTGCGTACAGACTCAGGCCAAAACTTTTGTTTAGCATCAGCAGAAACTGAGCCCTTTTAGCAAATCAACATTTACAGAATTGGGGCGAAGGATTTTATTCGATAGTTTCTCACTGATGCGTGACATTGAGATTTTTTAATAATGTAGCATATACAAATATCTATTTTAGTTAATTCTGCCATTCCCTCTTATCAATGTTTAGCACTGCTGCCTCGCAGCTCCAGGACCTGGGTTCAGTTCGAGCCTTGGGCAACTGTCTGTGTGGAACTTGCACATTCTCCCTGTGTCTGTGTGGGTTTCCTCCCACAATCCAGAGATGTGCAGGTTAGATGGATTGGCCATGCTAAATTACCCAGAGTGTTCAGGGATGTGTAGGTTAGGTGCATTAGTTTTGAATCCTAATGCCTTGCTCAGCACCAATGTAAATGCACACCATTTGGATTTGGGGGAGGTGTCCTAAAAGAGACTTTTACCAGAGGACTGGGGGAGAGTCCAGTCTCTCCAAATTCAGCTTTCTTTCTGATCTACCCTGACCCTCTCATGCACAGTCTCACTGCCCCAAACTGCAACCCAAAGCTCCCAACCACAGTTTCTTTGTTGACCACCACAATAGGGACAGTTTCCTCCTGATGGTGCTCTGCCAGATGAGCTCTCAATTAGAACAGAGGGTTGGGCATTCAGCGAACACAGCAAGCTGACCTCCTCCTGCACACTGCTTTGGGGTCCAATGGTACAGTCAAGATGAATCTGATGATCCAACACTCTCAGGCTGGAAATGATGGCAAACTGATGGCTTAGAAAATTTCACTCCTCTGCGGATTATATAATAAATCCCTCGTAAACTTTAAACAAGGTTGTTTTTATGATAAAGAGCAGGTCGTGTTCCTAACTGCATTGAACTTTATGTATCAGAATCATAGAACAGATAGAGGCCATTCGGCCCATCAAGTTTACACTGACACTCTGAAGAGCAATCCACCCAGACCCACCCTATCCCTACACCTACCATGGCTACGCTAGCTAGCCTGTACATTCCCTGGGCACTACGGGACAAAAAGCATGGCCAATCCACCTAACCTGCACAAGGGGGTGGTGCATCTATGGAATGAGCTACCCAAGGAAGTGGTAGAGGCATGTACAATTACAATATTTAAAAAACATTTGTACGTACATGGATAGGAAAGGTTTACTTGGAATACTGCATCCAGTTCTGGTCACCCTATTATAGAAAAGATGTGGATGCTTTGGATAGGGTTCAGAGGAGGTTTACCAGGATACTGCCTGGACTGGAGGGCTTATCTTATGAGGAGAGGTTGACTGAGCTCGGACTTTTTTCATTGAAGAAAAGGAGGAGGAGAGGGTACCTAATTGAGGTATACAAGATAATGAGAGGCATAGATAGAGTCGATAGCCAGAGACTATTTCCCAGGGTCATAGTTTTAAGCTGGTTGGAGGAAAGTATAGAGGGGATGTCAGAGGTGGGTTCTTTACACAGAGAGTTGTGAGAGCATGGAATGCGTTGCCAGCAGCAGTTGTGGAGGCAGGGTCATTGGGGACATTTAAGAGACTCCTCGACATACATATGGTCACAGAAATTTGAGGGTGCCTACATGAGGATCAGTGGTCAGCACAACATCGTGGGCTGAAGGGCCTGTTCTGTGCTGTACTGTTCTATGTTCTATGTTTAGAGGAATATGGGCCAAACATAGGCAAATGGGTCTAGTTGAGTTTAGGAAACCTAGTTGGAATGGATGAGTTTGGCCAAAGGATCTATTTCCATGCTGTATGACTCTATCTTTTGACTTTGGAGGAAACCAGAGCACCTGGCAGAAATCCACACAGACATAGGGCGAACATGTAAGCTCCACACACAGTTACTCAAAGCTAGAATCGATCCCAGCCACCTGGCCCTACGAGGCAATAGTGCTAATCGCTGTACTACTGTGTTTCTCAGGATATCACAAAGAATATTAAAAAAATACAGAATTGCATTGAAATACTGTAGAAAATATAATGTTGACTGCCAGGCAAAATGTTTGGCTTTACATTTTATAAAGAGATTTTACAAAAGCAGCTGTCTGCATTCACGAGAGTTTCAAGGAATGATGGACATAACATCATAACACTCTGACAGGGTGGACATAGATGTTTCTCCTGGTTGGTTAGTCTGGAACAAGGGGAACACAATCTCAGTATGAAGGCCAGGCCATTTAAGGCTCACATTAGGACCAGTTTCTTCAGAGGATGCTCAATCTTTACAAGTTAAATTGTAGAAGCTCAAATCACTTTGAGTAGATTCATGACAGAAATTTAAATGAGATAATGCAGGAGAGTGTCATTGAGACAGTCAGCAGTAATCTAACTGAATGGTGGGCAAAGTGAGGGCTGCAGATGCTGGAGATCAGAGTTGAGAGTGGGGTGCTAGAGAAGCACAGCAGGTCAGGCAGCATCTGAGGAGCAGGAAAGTCAACGTTTTGGGCATCAATTTCTGATGATAGGCTTATGCCTGAAACGTTGATTCTCCTGCTCCTTGGATGCTGCCTGACCTGCTATATAAAGAACAAAGGAGTGTGATGGAATACTCCCCACTTGGCCTGGATGAGTGCAGATCCAACAATACTCAAAGCTTTTTAGGACATTTAGGTCAAAGCAGCCCCTCTTGGTTGACTTCCCATCCACCAACTTCAGCATTCATTTCTTTCACCACTGGCACCCAGTGGTATCATTGTCCCACCTACAAGACACACTGCTGCAATTCACCAAGATTTCTCCAGTAGCACATTCCAAACCCAGAAACACTACCACCTAGGAGGACAAGGACCGCAGACTTATGGGACATCACCACCTAGAAGTTCCTCTTCAAGCCACACATCAATTGACTTGGAAGTATATCACGGTTCCGTCAGTATTGTTGGGGTTAACAGCCTGGGCTCTTCTTCTTAACAACTGTTTATGAATGCAGCTCACCACCACCTTCTCAAAGCCAGGGGGGATGGGCAACATATGCTGCCCCAGCCAGTGGCACCCACTGAAAAAATAATTTTAATTAAATGAGCTGATAGGATATGGAGTGCACTGCCTAATTCAATAACAGGTTTCAAAAGGGAAATGTGGAAGCACTTTATGGCAAAAAATATTTAGGAGAAAGAGGTGGGAAGTGAGTCTAACTGATTGTTCTTGAAAAGAGGTGGGGCGGCCTCAAATAGGTTCAAAGAGCTCTCCTATGTTATTTAATGAATGTGGATGAGGTTGCCTTCTACCAGTCTGGAATCACAGAACACTGTATGGACAAGTCTCAATGTTAAGATAATTAACTAGGCCGGGGAGACCACTGGAATCATTAAGGCCATCTTGATGGATTTTCATCAGGGAAAGGCACATGGAGATAAACAGGTAAACGAAGTAGAGGTACAAAGCAGCCAGGAGTTAACAGGGTGTAAATAGCTTTGGAGAGTTCATACCATTGAAACTTTAGGTTTAAGAAGGCCAGCTTGCTGGTGGTAATTTCTTCAATTGTGTACATGTCAAAACTTTGAGAGACATCCAATAAATGGCTTTCTCCACTGTCCACATTAATTCACTCCTCATAGATTCCCCCCAAAACTGGGCTCTCTCCACCCTCAAAGAAAAGCTGCACATGGCTGCAATCCACAGGAACATAGGGCTTGAGCAGTGGCCCACTTGGCTATTGTGATAAGAACAATGACTGCAGATGCTGGAAACCAGATTCTGGATTAGTGGTGCTGGAAGAGCATAGCAGTTCAGGCAGCATCCAAGTAGCTTCGAAATCGACGTTTCGGGCAAAAGCCCTTCATCAGGATTGTGCTTACCATTCAATAAGATCACAGCTGATCTGTTATGTTATCCAATGCTGTCTTGAATAAAGTTAAAGACTCAGTCTCTACTATCTTCTGGGGAAGAAAATTCCACACTCAAAAGACCCTCGGCAAATGACATTCTGCCTTATAGGGGAAACCTTATATTATTAAACGGTGTTCCCTGGCTTTATTCCCTCCCCCAGGCAAACGCCTTCTGGACTTCAATCCCCTAAAGATCTTCTGGTTTAATGAAATCACCTCTCATTCTTCTAATTCCCAATGGTTACAAAGCTAGCCTGTTCAACCTGTTCCTCATAACACCTTCATCAAATTATTAAAGTGAAATAAAAACAAAGTGTGGATCAACTCAGCAAGTCTTGGAGCATCTGTGAAGAGACGGTTAATGTTTTGAGACCAATATAGCTTTTTTCCCGAACATTGGGAACAATTATGTTGGACTTGGAACTTAACTCTCTCTCCACAGATTCTGTCAGATCTGCTGAGTTTCTTCAACAACTTCTGTTTTTATTTCAGTTTTCCAGCATATACAGTAGTTTATTTTTAAATTAATTCACTCAACTGCTTCTGAAGCAAGTTTTATTTTTATTTTCTGTACACCATGTTCCAGATGTGATCTCAACAATGGTCGATAAAACAATACCAACATTTCTCAACTTTTATATTCTATTCCTTTTGCAATAAATGACAACATTCCCTGAATAATTTTCATCAGTTTTCACACTAGGAAAAGACAATGTTGTCGAGGAGATTACTGAGACACAGGCTACTAGACTTGATGAGATTGAGGTTCACGAGGTGGTGTTAACTATTTTCAGACTTGCCAGAATTGCTAAGTCCCCTGGGCCGGATGGGATTTATCCTAGGAATCTCTGGGAAGCCAGGGAAGAGATTACCAAAACTTTGGCTTTGATCTTTACGTCATCATTGTCTCCATGAATAGTGTCAGAAGACTAGAAGATAGCAAATGTTGTTCCCTTGTTTAAGAAGGGGTGTAGAGACAACCCTGGTAATTATAGACCAGTGAGCCTTACTTCAGTTGTGGGTTAAGTGTTGGAAAAGGTTAGAAGAGACAGGATTTATAATCATCTAGAAAGGAATAAGCTGATTAGGGAGTCAACATGTTTGTGTAAAGAGTAGGTCATGCCTCACAAACCATATTGAACTCTTTGATGAGGTCATCAAACATGTGCATCAGGATAAAACGGTTGATGTGGTGCATATGGATTTCAGTCAGGCATTTGATAAGGTTCCCCACGGTAGGCTATTGCACAAAATACAAAGGCATGGGATTGAGAGTGATTTAGCGGTTTGGATCAAACATTGGCCAACTGAAAGAAGACAGAGGGTGGTGGTTGATGGGAAACATTCATCCTGGAGTTCACAAGGATCTGTTTTGGAACCACTGCTGTTTGTCATTTTTATAAATGACCTAGATGAGGGCATAGAAGGATGGGTTAGTAAATTTGCAGATGACACGAAGATCAGTAGAGTTGTGAATAGTGCAGAAGGATATTATAGAATACAGAGGGACACAGATAGGCTGCAAAGCTGGGCTGAGAAATGGCAAATGGAGTTTAATGCAGAAAAGTGTGAGGCGATTCACTTTGGAAGGAGTAACATGAATAAAGAGGACTGGGTTAATGGTTAGATTCTTGGTAGTGCAGATGAGCAGAGAGATCTCATGTACGTAGAGATGTCTACCTACATAAATCCCTGAAACTTGCCATCTAGGTTGATAGGGTTGTTAAGAAGGCATATGGTATGTTGGCTTTTATTGGTAGAGGGATTGAGTTTCAGAACCATGAGGTCAAGCTGCAGCTGTACAAAACTCTGGTACAGCCTCATTTGGACTATTGCATATAGTTCTGGTCACTGCATTATAGGAAGGATATGGAAACTTTGGAAAGGGTTCAGAGGAGATTTACTAGGATGTTGCCTGGTATGGAGGGAAGGTCTTATGAGGAAAGGCTGAGGGACTCGAGATTGTTTTTGTTCGAGAGAAGGTGAACAGGTGACTTAATTGAGACATTAAGATAATCAGAGGGTTAGATAGGATGGACGGGGAGAGCTTTTGTTCTTCAGATGGTGATGGCTAGCACAAAAGGGCATAGCTTTAAACTGAGGGGGCGATATAGGACAGATGTCAGAGGTAGTTTCTTTACTCAGAATAGTAGGAGTGTGGAACAAATTGCCTGCAACAGTAGTAGACTTGCCAAACTTAAGGGCATTTAAATGGTCACTGGATAGACATATGGATGGATGGAATACTGTAGGTTAGATGGGCTTCAGAATGGTTTCACAGGTCAGCGCAACATAGAGGGCCGAAGGGCCTGTACTGCGCTGGAATGTTCGACGTTCAATTTATCTTTCTAATCATTTGATGTACCTGCATACTACTACTTTGAGATTCTTTTATCAGGACATCCAGATCTTTCTGCTTTGTGGAGTTGTGCAATCTCTCTCCATTAAAGGTGTACTGCCTTTCTTTCCTTCCTGTTAAAATGGGCAAATTCACATTTACTCAGAGTACATGCTCCTATACCAGCTCAAACTAATGTCAGAATAATAGCTTCCGAGACTGACCTAAGATGTCAACGATTAAATGACTAGGAGAAAAAGTGAGGACTGCAGATGCTGGAGATCAGCGTCAAGAATGTGGTGCTGGGAAAGCACAGCAGGTCAAGCAGCAGCCGGAGGAGCAGGGGGAAATCGATATTTCAGGCATAAGCCTTTCATCAGGAATTGCTGATGAAGGGCTAATGCCCGAAACATCGATTCGCCTACTCCCCAGATGCTGCCTGACCTGCTGTGCTTTTCCAGCACCACACTTTTGACAACGATTAAATAACGTCAAGAAAGTGTGGGTCAAACAGTCAGCTTTCAATATACAGGACAAGACATGCAGGATCTACCGAAAATGGACACCAACCTCCAATATCACAAAGGGTGGGGAAGTTCTGAGGTTAGTCTGGAAGAGGGAGAAAACAGTTAGACCCAATGCCATGTAGATGTAGCAATTAACATTTTATGCGAAGGGGATCATCACATAACGTGACTTTGTTGGAGTAATCCTTGGTCTCAAGAGTCTGCCTTAGATGGTGACACTGTGGCACCAGAATACTTGCTCCATCATAGGTGTGAGAAACTGAAGTGAAAAATCAGGAAACCTATTAATATGAAATGTTCCATCCTTCCAACTACGACATCATAAAGCTTATATCAAATTGTGGACCCTCTTGGCTCAGGAAGTTGACTCAAGGCATTGAGAATTTTCCACCTGTCAAAACCCCCCCCCAGGAGAACATTCATCTGAAATCCATTCCTTGAGAGATGCGTAAATGTCTTCCTGCAGAGCCCACGCTTAACACTGTTGCATGTGTCTTGTGCAAGTAAAGTCAGTTCTTTAACACAATTATTGTGTTCTTGTGCAGGCCTGTGTTATAGCAAAATTTTGCTTTGACAACATTAAGTGCTGTTTCTAACATTACAGCCAAGGCAAGTTTTAAAAGTTTGTGCTTCAGAAACAGCATCCCCAAAATATCAACCGTTTTACAGCGAATTTGTGTTCACAAGACATGTGTTATAGCTGGATGACCTATACCAAATTACTAAGAGTTGAATGTTTACAACTCGTGCATACCCACACCCTCAACTGACACAGCCTGGCTTCAGAGAGGGCCTGATGCCCTGAGGTCAACTAAAATTGGAGAGGAAAGCTGTGAATTAGGTTCACGTTGTTACAGAGGGGATGCCCTGGTGGAAAGGAGCTAGAATGGGAACAGTAAGGCATGCTCAAAGACAGAAAAGCACACACCACAAAATATATATATCTCACCTGATTAGGGAATTGAGACAAATAAAAGCATTTAAAGGAAGGCCAGATAAAACAGTGGAACAGAGGAATAGAAGCAAATGTAAATAGGAAGAGTTGAAGATGGGTGAGAGGAGACTGGTGTGAAACATATAATTGGCAGCATTGCACTATTGCTCAACACAGTATTCATGCTGTAAATTCTATGCAGGTGACACTGTTCTTTGTAAACCTCAACGCATTTCTTTTCATGAGGCTGGACACAGATGTTACGAATCAATTACTTCCCAGAGTCCGTATAGGTGATGGCAGCTGCATATCCTGCGCTTGCAAAATGCTTCTTGTTGTAAAGATCCACTGACCTTCACCAGACTCCATGATGAAGTACTCCTAGAAGGTAAAGTCATAATATTGCACGCTCTTTCAGATGGTGGATTCATGTTTAGACCATTTCTTCTCCCCCAGGTAGCACCATCTCTCAGGGGCGGGGCGGGGGGGGCGGGGGGGAATCCTTCCCAAGTACTGAAACAAGGGGCAAGAGAAACAGTATACGTACCCAGCAGTGTGAACTACTGCTCGAGAGTTCCTCAGTAGGTGATTCAACAAAAAAAAACTCCTGAATATATTTAGAGATAACGTAGAGTCCCACACACATCATGCTTTTCATTTCAATTTTAAAAGTTTATTTTCACACATGCCGTCATGAAAACACATGCACAGGTGACAAGATAACCGTGCTTTCTTTTGAAATGACAATCACTCAGCAACAAAACCACTGTATTGTGATTCTCATGTCTGTGAATCCAGTCTGTAACATGTTTATATGTCAGCACCAGTACAAAGGATTGTGGGAGAGTGGATACAGGTATCAGAAGAGATGCAGCAAAACTCCCGAAGACATTCTTTGGAGCATGTGACAGAACTGTATCATTAGGGAGTGTGAGAAGCAAGTCACATGACCTAGTCTGCAGCAGCCAGTGTTGGGGCAAAGAGGGCAGAAAAGTATGAACCCTTTACTAACAATTCAAAAAGATCCAATCGATGATTCTACACACTGCAACTAGAAGATGACCAGATAATCTGGTGATGCTGACTGACAGATAAACACTGGCTAGGGCACAGAGAAGAACTCTCCCATTTCTCTTTAGAATTGTGCCATGGGATCCGTTAGGCTCATATGAAGGTGCACATGGAGCCTTAGTTTAACAGCTTATCTAAAAAGCAGCAACTTTGAATGTGCAGCACTCCAAGTACTGCACTAGAATGTCAAACTTGAATTTTATGCTGAAGCCTCCCAGGGTAGGACTTCAATCCACAGATGATACCAACCTCTAACTGAAGGAATCATATTGCTGTGGGTTTGGAGTCACAAGTTCACTACACCAGGCAAGGACTGCAGACTTCCTGCCTACAGGAAATTAGCAAACTAGATAGGTTTTTACAATAATCTGATTGTTTCATGGTCATCATTATTGATAAAAGCTTTTTAGTTCCAAATAACTAATTATAACTGCTCAACCACTGTGCTGGGGATTGATCTCCTTAATCCAGTTCTCTGAATGATTAAATCAATAACATTACCACCATTCAGTAATATTACCACCATTCAACCACAACCCTGGACATTTGTGCTGTGCACCAGTCAGGCTGTAGATTCAGGTTCCACTCCAGAGGCTTCAGCATATAAACCAGACCCAGCTGCCCACCTGGATGGATGTAAAAGATCCTATGGCACTAATTTGGGAAGAAAGAGTAAAGATATTCTCTCCAGAATCCTGGCCTCCATTTATCAAACAGCACCAAGAATAACTTGTATAGCCATCTCAATTCTGCTTGTGGGATCCTGCTGTGCCATGTTTACTGACAGAACAGGAACCTCCACCCTTCAGAAGTCATTGACTGGGGGCAAACAGCTTTGTGAAGTTTTTAGAACAAGCAAGGTGCTTATATAAATCGAAGTCCTTTCTCCTCATTAAAAGTCAACAGCATTTCGAACATTTACTAACCTACTTAGTGACACCTACTGGCTGGTGATGTGGTTAACACATTCTGTTCAACAGAACTGTTTTATCAAACACAAACCTGACTGACTCTTTCTCAGTTCAGATACTAGCATGTTTCTATAATGGATCTCGGGGCTTCACGCACCACTCCTATAAGACAACAGCACAACTGACAAAGAGCTCAACACTGTCTACTGATTGAATGAATATTCCCCCAAAAGACTGCAAGTCAACTTGCTCTCAATGACTGGAGGAAGCAGCAGCAGCACTGGGCACTGGGGAAGATAAACAGCTGCCCTTCAGGTTGCTTATGTGAAAGCAGGAGGAATGTAGTAATGGCACTAATCACACACTGGGATCAGGATGCAACACATTATTGCATACTTAGCACATATTGCACAAGGACTCTAACATCCACATTCAGAAACAGAATTGCACAATATGGAAGGGGGCCCTTTCCCCATAGCCCCCTACAATGTTATTCCCTTTTAAGTATTAATCAGCTTCTGAAAGTTCCTACTGAATCTGCTTCCAGTTCCCCACCAGGCAGTGTGGTGAATTCCAGATTACAATGACCGAGAGGAGATTTAACAGACAATAGAATCTTACCCAGGGCAAACGGGGTAGTTCTGCTGAACCTCTCGGTGGTAAAAGGAGAATACAGAGGGTCAGATGATCATTTTTTTCACCAGCTCTCAATAGGGATAAGATTGAAACTGAGGAAATCCTTAAAAATGAACCCTCTATGAAACTTTCATGCTGTGCAAATGGCAAGAGAATCGTACCATTACGTCATGCCTGAGAAACTGTACCTAGTGTACAAAGTGCATGGTAATTAGGACATTTTGGATGCGGAAGGAGATATGGCTCTGAGAATATCTCAGCCTCTAGAAGATGTGGGTTCCTGTCCCACTGCAGAGACCTGATCACATATTTCAGACCCACACTCCCCAGCTCCAGGACTGAGTAAATGCTGTACTGTTGGTGAGGGTCCTGCAGCATTTCAGATGAGATGGGCGTCAACCAATGTCATAAATATAATCTTGCCAACATCATGTTTGCAGGAGCTTGCTGCGATCAAACTGGCTGCCATATTTCCTCCATCAAACAGTGACCAGACTTCAAAACTACAACATTAGCTGTGAAGCACTTGACATGTTGAAAGCTGCTGTACAAATTTACATGCATGCACTTATTATCCCTTCCACAAAGAATACTGCACATTTACAGAATGCATATTCTAGATTAGAGTGGTGCTGGAAAAGCACAGCAGTTCAGGCAGCATCCGAGCAGCAGTAAAATTGACGTTTCAGACAAAAGCCCTTCATCAGGACCACTCTAATCTAGAATCTGGTTTCCAGCATCTGCAGTCCTTGTTTTTACCTTTACAGAATGCACTCCAGTTGCTGCAAACCCACACTTCCTTTCCGGTGATGTGAAAAAAGGACAGTCACAGATGATGCAATGAAAAGCCCAGAAAACCTCATAACCCAATACAACACACACACACATAAAATCACAGAATATTACAACATGGGGAGGGGAGAGGAGAGAAGGGGCGAGGTTAATCAGCCTATAGCACTCGCACCAGCTCTTTGAAAGAACTACCCAATTAGTCTTATGCCTCCACCACACCCCCAGCCCTTATACATACATTGAATATATTATCTGACATAAATTACCGAAACAATAAACAATAGAGGGTGTGGGCCAAGAGGTTAAAGGTCTCATGGATCTGAAACTACTCAAGTAGCTCATTCCCATAGGAAGCCTTTGGCAGTGCAACACTAAATGCAACCAAATACAAAATGTTCAAGAGGCAAACAACAAAAACAGCTGAGGGGGTGGCTCATAATTCACAGTGCTTTCACCGCACATCCCATTTCAAGAAGTGACAATCCAGGAGTCTGTTTACAAGCCACCTTAGTAAACTGATTAGTGTTAAATATATTTAGCAGCTTCGTTTCATTGCAATGGTCTCTCAATAATCACCCAGAGTCTGAAAAACTTAAAGCAATAAAGTGTAACGACTTTACCACCACCACACTAATGGCAGCAGCCATGTGGAACAATCAAACTCTTGATCTGGGGGCTTGGAATGTCTCTTGTAACAGAGAAAGCAGCTCACAGAAGTAGAATTGGAGCTGTCTGAATGAATCTGAATGGGAAATAGGAGCATGAACATTGAATCCGAACAAATAGTGACGTTGGTGGAACTGGGAACAGGAAGGGTCCACTTGATATAGCACTTCACGACTGAGACTGGGAATTGTTTCGAGCTTCGGCATTATAGCTAAGAAAGTGGATGGTCAGAGAGAGACATGCAGCCAAAGGAATGGTTCCACTGAGCTACAGGCCAAACTCTCTGACACTATGTGACAGCAAGGGTGTGGGGATCAGATGGAACAAGCTGACAATACAAATTGGCACAGTGTCCAGGAAAATATAGATTCAGCCTCCCATCTGTCATCTGTCATCTTGGGATGATCAAGCAAGATTTAATAGGGGCGGCACGGTGGCACAGTGGTTAGCACTGCTGCCTCACAGCGCCAGAGACCTGGGTTCAATTCCCGACTCAGGCGACTGTCTGTGTGGAGTTTGCATATTCTCCCCGTGTCTGTGCGGGTTTCCTCTGGGTGCTCCGGTTTCCTCCCACAGTCCAAAGATGTGCAGGTTAGGTGAATTGGTCATGCTAAAATTGCCCGTAGTGTTAGGTAAAGGGGTAAATGTAGGGGAATGGGTGGGTTGCGCTTCGGCGGGTCGGTGTGGACTTGTTGGGCCGAAGGGCCTGTTTCCACACTGTAAGTAATCTAATCTAATAGGGTTAATAGGACGCAGCAGCGTTAACATTCTTGGGACACAGATTTGAATACCACTTTGGTGGATGGTAAAATTTGAGTTCAATAAAAATGTAAGGTGAAAAGCTATGCTAATAGTGATTGCGTAACCACTGTCAATTGTCCATCTGGGTCACTCCTATCCTTACCTGGTCTGGCCTACTCTAGAGAGACTGCAATGTGGTTGACACTCAATTGTCTTTTGGGCAATTATAAATGGGTAACAAGCACTGGACTAGCTAATGACACCCCATTCCAAGGAGGAAAAAAACAAGGGTGACTTTAAGAGAACTTCACGTTTGACCTCACATCCAGGTCAGAGGGCAAGCTGCTCAACTGAGCAGAAACACATCGTTGGGAGGGCATCTATTTAGTAGTGGGGACTTGGGCTTCATTTGACACGAGGCACAATGATTGCAGGACAACCATGGATCTTATGATCAGCAGCAGCTGGATGCTGAGCCAGAAGGCACAGCAGTGTTCAACTCAGCTTATCCTGGTCAGCGAGAAAGTCTTGAAGGCTGGAGAAACAGGGACAGTACGAGGCCATTCAGCCCCTTAAGCTTCCTCCACCATTCAATCAGGTCAAATCCATATCCTTGAACAGGGCTTCTGTAAAACCTACTGATCTTAGGTCTGCAAAGTTTCAATTAATTCCCAACACCCCAGGGTAGGGTGGGGTGTTTGAGAGGTAAGGATGAGGAGGAGAAAAGGGAAAACAAAAATATGACCAGATCACAAATCAAGAAATACAGACATATTCCCAAGCAGCAGCATTTAAAGGCAGGACATACTTTTCAAAAAATTTTGCTAACCATTAAATTTCAACTAAGCAATTTCTACCCTTTATATTTTGGATTCTTAATTAGCCGTACCATTTGCTGAGGTGCGTCTTGCTTCTAACACTCCATTGGAAACCACTAGCTTTCTCGTCCATGAACAAGACACTACTCCCCCTGCAACTGGGGCAAAGAAAGAAATCATTAAAAAGATGTTTTTGAACACAAAACAGCTCAGCACTGAGGAAAGGAAGACACTTTTTGTGTCGTCACTAAGCCAGTCCAGATTAGACGCAGAATAAAGTTCCCTCTGACTTGCTGTCGATGGCGCAGTTGACCCCAACCTCCTACCATCACAAGCTGGTCATCCTGAACTCCAAGTGACAGCTCCAAGCAGAACTACCAAGCAGATTTGTGCAATGAACACACCCCAAACTCAGTTCACACGAGGAAACACAGCAAGCTGATATGGCAAAATTACCCAGTCATTAGAGTGAGGCTCTGTTTAAACACAGAGTTTAAGACAGACAGGGTATTTTTCAAAGAACATTGAAAGATAAATGATGAAGATGGGTTTGTGCTGAAAATCTTGTGTGTTTGGTGTTATACCTGGTGTCAATTGCTGGAATCTCTGCTCCTTCTAAACCCCATGCTCTCTCCTGTTACACTGCTTAAAACAGGATGCAGTGTAGCTCCCTGTACATATCATGCAGGTCATCAGGCCATCCCCCCCACCCAGCACTTGGGTGGTCAGTAAAGTAAGGCTCTCCTTCCTATCTGTCCAGCTCTTGTCTGTCCAGCTCAGACCTCGATGCGGGCATCTGATCCTTTCCCCTCTTTCTGAAGCATGTCCTCCTGCTTCATCTTTGGCTTCTCAGTGCGTGTGTGCCAGACCAGGACCTAGGGGTGCAAAGGTGGTGGGGGTGGGAAAGAATGTAATAGCCATTAGCATTCACTCACTCTGTGTTACAAACAAGGTATGCATCAGCATTACTCTGGCAGGCAATGCACTGGAGCCTGGCCAGGGCAAGCGGCAAATTTTACAGCAGAGTCAACTCATTCAACTGGTCAGTCTTTTTTTTAAAGATTAGATTAGATTCTCTACAGTATGGAACCAGGCCACTTGAATAGTCTTGAAGTACCACAGTAAACTAAAACTACACAGAGATCTCCAACAAAACTAGGATTAATTCACTGGCAAAAATATACAGTGTGGCAATTACATGCATTAAACCAATGCAAGTCACTCTCAACAGGGCAGTCTCAACTCTCAACTGACAGAAGAATTATCCTATTTTCTCCACACTGCCTTCAGAAGATATCATCACAATGTAAATTCAGCCCTTACAGACAATTACTTCAGTAAAAGCTGTGCCTATTGTGGCAATGAAAGTGTCTTTTTGGAGGTGGGGTGGGGGAAGAATTACAACTTTCTGGACCAATGTTTGTTCAGACAGGATGCAAAGAAATATGGAGCAGAAATGTCAAGCTAAGTTCAGTGATTAATGAGGAGCAAGAGTTTGCGGCTCAACCACCAAGAGTTACGATAATTTCAGGAATTTGTCTTTGAACAAAGAGCTATTATGTATACTTTAAACTGCAAGTAACGAATAGAAACTGGGATGGTAGCAGGGACAGGGACTGTGGTGATATGCAGAGACTGGAGAGCCCTCATTAGGTGGTTAAGGGAAGTTTAATACAGGCGCTCAAACTCATGAAGAGTTTGGATACAGTAAATAAGGAGAAACGGTTTCCAGCGACTAGTACCAAAAGGGAAAATAAGTATGAGTAAGGAGCATGTGAGTGACCTCTATCAAAGAGCCAGTACAGGGTCAATAGCTGGAAGGCTTCTTCGGTGCCAAAGCACCCAACAAATTAATTTAATCTGAAGAATTAGGAATACGGCAAGATCCATATAAATGGACATTTAATTTTACATAGACCCATTTAACTTCACTAAGACCCCCTGTGACCAAGTGATTATCCTGCTACCTACCATGTTACAGTTATCTGCCTTGGGTTCAAGCTCCTCAATGGAGACCAGCGATTGCAGCAGACTGCTTTCAAGGTAACCACGCTCTGCATTGATGTCGAACCTGGCCTCACGGTTAGCCAGAAGCAGCTGTAAGGCCACAGCAAACCCTGCCATGTCCATGGGGAAAGGACGGTTCGGTTTCCAGGCCGTGTAAAATCCAACCACCTTCCCATTCTCCACCAGCGGCCTCTCGAAACGTAAGCCTCCAACGAGACCCACTGGCCAAACAGAAACATGTTTTGTCCAGCGCATCTGCAGGAAGAGTGAGGCAACAGAAAGAGTAGTTTATGTCATGACTTCCCCACTTAACCCATCCAGAGTTAGATCAGTCCCTTATAGCAATCAGAAAGTGACAACTACCATCGGAGTGTTATCAAATGCCAGTTTCAACATTGCTAGCCATTACATTTGAAGTACTCTTGAATGTTTGGTGTGCTATTTCATCAGCTTACATCTGATTCTGGTAGGATACTGAACGAAACTTCAGATAAAAGAAATGCTTCATTACCTCTGTTGTTTTTTAGTTTTTACAGATTAGATGATACAATGCTCCTTGTACAAAGCTCTTTTAAACCCCTTTAAGTAAAGCTACTGGTCAGAGTGAGCTTGAAAACAACTGAGGGACAATCAGAAGGAACCTTCTTTTTAGTAAGTGCTGTGGTAACATTACTGCCATTACTAATTTAGAAATCATATGCAATAGACTCGTGCCTTCCCATAGCAGCAAGGACTACTTATACAAGCTGGGAATTTATCTTGCAAATGTTTCGTCCCCTGTCTAGGTGACATCCTCAGTGCTTGGGAGTCTCCTGTGAAGCGTTTCTATGCTGTTTCCTCCGGCATTTATAGTGGCCTGTCTCTGCCGCTTCCGGTTGTCAGTTCGAGCTGTCCACTGTAGTGGCCGGTATATTGGGTCCAGGTCGATGTGTTTGTTGATAAAGTCTGTGGAGGAGTGCCATGCCTCTAGGAATTCCCTGGCTGTTCTCTGTTTGGCTTGCCCTATAATGGTAGTGTTGTCCCAGTCGAATTCATGTTGCTTGTCGTCTGTGTGTGTGGCTACTAAGGATAGCTGGTCGTGTCGTTTCATGGCGAGTTGGTGTTCGTGTATACGGATCCTTAACTGTCTTCCTGATTGCCCGATGTAGTGTTTTGTGCAGTCCTTGCATGGGATTTTGTACACTACATGTACATGAGCAAAACTAATGTAGTGTACAAATTCCCATGCAAGGGCTGCACAAAACACTACATCGGACAAACAGGAAAACAGTTAACGATCCGTATACACGAACACCAACGTTTGCAAGACAAATTCCCAGCTCGGCGAACAGAACCACAACAACGAGCACCCGAGCTACAAATCTTCTACCAAACTTTGAACTACTTATACAAACGCAGTTCCATTTACTCATCAGATCAATGGTAACCGAGCGATATCACAACGTTCCAGGATTATTATGGTATCGACCGAGATGCATTAAACACAGGGCATGGCATCACTGACTGGGCTGTCTCTAATTGGTCCAGAAAAGGTGGTGGTGAACAGCTTTCTTAAACAGCTGCAGTCCATATGGTTTACACCCACTGTGCTGTTCAGAAGGACCCTATGACTATGACGGATTGGCAATATAATTACAAGTCAGGATGGCATGTGACTTGAAGGGGAATTTACAGGTTACATTGCTCCCCTTCACATTGTTCTAAAATGGTAGGTACAGGTCACTAGTTTCAAAAGTGCTGCTTAAGCAGCTGCAGTGTTTCTTAGATGGTACAGTGCTACTACAGTCAGCTGGTGACGGGAGTGAATGCTTGCATTGTGGCACCTGCTACAGAGGCGTTAAGTGTTAAGCATCTCTTGGGGGTGCACAGAGAAGTGTCTGGTTTGTGACAACTTTCGATACTTTTATACTTAACTATTCCAATGCTCTCCTGGACAGACACACCCTTTAACCTGCATAAGCATCAACTCCTTAAAAATAAAAACAGAAATTGCGAGAACAAAACTCATCTGGTCTGTCAGTACCTGGGGAGAGAAATCAGAGTTAATGTTTCGGCTGTTCTGGCATTCTGATGAAGGGTCACTGCATCCGATACGTTAACTCTCAATCCTCTCCACAGCTGCCAGACCTGCTGAGCTTTTCCAACAATTTCTATTTTTGTTTCTGATTTCCAGCATCCACATTTCTTTTAACTCCTTGATAATGCTCCCTCAGTTCCCTAACTTGCACAAATGCTATTAATCCAGCATCAGCGTGTTCACTGATCTCTGTGCTCTATTTTAGCCTTCACTCATTCCCTATTTTAATCACTCCATCATTGAGTATCTGAGAGTTCTTGCAAACCACCTTGGGACAAAGCATTCTTACAGTACAAGTATAAAGGTGAGCTTGTGTTCAGAATGAAAGCTCTGACCTACCTCATCAAACAACTTCAAACTGTAGGTGTTGTCATCATCTGCAAAGTAAACGACAGCCTCCTCGCTGAGCTCCCTGTTTTCCCGCAGCCACTGGATGCCCAGATTCCTTTGTTCCACACCGCGGGGCTTCAACCAGTTGGGATCACTCTCCTTCAGCTTGTAGATGGTGGGTGTCGGCAGGCTGAGGTGGGTGTAGGACAAGCCACTCTGTGCCAGGAGGTCAGCCACCAGCTTGGAACGATTGGCAGCATCTTCCACGACAATCCAGTGGAACTTCTTCACATGAAGGAAGGTCTGGGCGAGACGGACCAGCTCAGCTTTCTGCACCAATCTGCCGGGAGTAAGGAACCAAAGGAAGGTTACATACAACAGAAACCAAGTACTCCCACGTCATGAGGAGTGCCAGCAATGATGCAATGGGGGAAGCAAAACACATGCTGCACTGAGGTCTGTTTCTTCCCCTTCTGCATTTAGAGTGCTCAGTAAATAACGGTTAGAACGCCATTTTCCCAGATGGCCACCAGTGGCACCTTTTGTTAAACAGTATCTCTACAGCAAGTGGTACCAGGTGAAGGCCCGCTCCCACAAAGCATCTTCAGTCTTTGCTTAGTCTTGGGCCCATCTGGTGATTAGAGAATACACCACTGTTGAGTAGATACTGAAGAAGCACTACTTTAAATGTTCAGAAGAGTTATTGCATTATCGCAACAAGTTCATCTACATTTGGCCAAGCATAATGACTAAACGTTTAGAGAGCTGATACATATACATCTGAATGAGGGGGAGCAGAACTCTTTGCCTACAGCCACTTGACAGAGAGAGCTCAGCACAATGGAGTAGACCAATGTGTCCTGAACAGTTAGCAGCTTGAGAGGAATGGGTGGGGAGTAGCTACAAATCCATGAGATCGATATCCCATTGAATGCTTGAGCAGACTTTATAGGCTGAATGCCTTACTGTTGCTCCTATGACTCATTGTCTTATAAATAGTTGAAAAGAAAGCATTTGCAAGATTGTGTGGGGAAAGTGGGGCTGGAGCACTGGAGACTAATTGGAGAGATCTTTCAAAGGGCCAGTACAGGCATGATGGGCATAAAAGGTCTCATTCTTTTGTGTCAGTATGAATACCTGAGATACAAGATTCTGGGTTCAGGTTCCATTTCAGGACTTCAGGCAAAATCAAGGCTATTTCCCCAGTGCATTTCTGAGGGAATGCAAGATTGTAGAAATGCCGACTGCAGATGCTGGAGAGTCAGAGTCGAAAAGTGTGGTGCTGGAAAAGCACAACAGGTCAAGCAACATCCCAAGACAGACTGTTAGAGATGCAGGCGTTTGGAAGCTACATCTGCCATCTCAGCAACACGTAGACGATCCCACAACACTATTTTGAAAGCAACAGAGTGCAGATCCTCCCAGGGTCCTGGCCAATATCTATCCCTCTACTGCCATCACAAAAACATATGATTGGTCATTATCACATAACTGATTGTTGGAGCTTGCTATGCACAAATTGGGTGCTATATTCATCGGGGACTAGACTTCATGAAGCACTTCAATAGCTGAGAAAAATCTGTCGAATGGAGAAAAAAAAAATCAGCAAAAATTGGGAGAAAGAGAGAAGTTGGATATTTAATCCTTAGTGGTTTAGAACAATACTGACTATATTCAGAATGATAACTGAAAACACGAGGTATTTGATAAAAGCTGGAAAATTAATGAGTGTATGGGAAAAGAGAAGATGATGGATCAGTGACCAGTTTCAGCAAGGAGTCTGTCTGTGCTGTTGGTTTAGCAAAGGTTTTATTAAACCAAACCCATGGGACAGGTATTTCCCAGTTGATCAAATATTCCAGATAATCAATACATAACTAATGTAAAAACACACATAACTAATGGAGACATAATGCAGAGGATATAACACATCACTGTTATACTTTATTTACAGCATAAATCACTGATATAATAATGCAACTTTGCCTTAAATAAAACTTACCAGAGAGCCTTCTCATACACCCTCAACTGACTACTCAGACATCATGGTACTTGTGGAGAAATTGACTCAAAATTGAATCGAGTGTTGATATTTCATGTGGCCATTTGAATGAATGACAAGTCTGTTTACATTAAAAGGTAAATAACTAATTAAAAACTATGAGAATTGGACAGGATAATACAGTATACTGCTGTATATAATTTTTGCCTGTTTACCGAGAGTGCTGGTTCATTAGATGCTGGTTAAAACAAAGTTTGCTGTACTATGATTCATGGCCCAGGAAAACTGTCACCATTTAGAAGGGTCTACTTCATAATTGAGCCCCTGACCTGCACTACTATCACAGCTCAGGATTGAACCATACCTGGTGTATGTTGGAGTGATGGCATAAATGGTTGGCAGAGGCTGTCCGTCTGCTGCCATCTCCTCTGCTTTCAGCTGCCTCTGCAATTTCTTCACCTCGGCCTGAAGATGCAGCAGTTTCTGATCCTTCTGCCTAACCAGATCATTTGCAGACTTCATTTGTGGCGTGCAGTCACATGGCTGACCTTCAGAGGAACAGGAAAAGCGGTAAAGGAACAAGGAGACTTCAAACTGAAGAACGACTATTAGGCCTTCGTCTTGACTTACCCTCTTTCTCCAAGCATTTACTCCTCAAGGTTAACATTAACAATCACCTGATTGCCAGAACAAACAGAAACTCCAACTTAACTCACTTCTTGTTCCTAACCACTAATTTGTACCTCCAAGCTCCAATACCTCCCCAGCTTGTATGTTCTACACATAACAGCTGTCCATAGAAATTCTAAATCCTGAAACCTACAGTGGCAGCCCCAGTCTTTGCAAATAGTTTCTAAGTTTCAAGTCTGTGTTTTGCCTGTGTAGCTGTCACACCTTCACATTTACCCATATCACCAGAGAGAGACAGTGAAGTGTTCAGATCCAATGCAACTCCTCTTCAGAACAGTAAATTCAAATTAACTACAGAGTTCCAAGATGATCCTGGACTGGAAATGTTAACGATTTCTCTCTCCACAGACCCTGCCAGACATGCTGAGTTTCTCCAGCACCTGCGGGATTTTGTTTTTAATCATGTACAATTAAACGGATTTTACTGATTTCCAAGATTTTACTGAGCAGTTCAAAGGGCCGTATAGCTTTTTCCTGCACCTGTATTGCCTGTGGTTTGACCATACCTGCCTCCAGCATAACTGCCTTGTGCCTCCATGACCTTCACATTTACTCTCCTTCTGCAAAGGGAGAGATGGTTGCTGGGATTCAGTTCCACAACCATGTTTCACCCAAGTAACTAGAGTTGCCTGCACTCTGTCCTCAATCCATACCCATCAAACACACCTTGCCCAGCAAGAATCACTGGAACTGAGCAGAAGGAGCAATGCTGCCTGGTGCCACAGACTTTAAAGAAAGTTTACCACACGGAAAGAGGCCTCCTGACCCATAGTGTCTGTGCCAGCCCAAAACACAAGGCACCCAGACTAATACCACTTTGCAACACATGGCCCTGCAGATAATGACACTCTAGGCCCATATATAGCCGCCTTTCAAACTGTACTCTGATTTCGCACAAGTTCCAGCCTCCTAACATCCTTACCACCCTTCTAAAACTTCTACCAATCACAAAATCTGTGTCATCTGGTCAGTGACCTCGCTGCTAAGGGAAACAGATCCTTCCCATCCACTTTATCCAGATCCCTCTCAATTTTGCACATCTCCATTGAATATCCCCTCAATGCTCCAAGGAAAACAGTCAGTCATTCTTATAGATGCATTTTTCAAGTCCTTGCAACATCCGTATAAACCCCCACTACCCTCCCCTCTTCAGCAGGATTCCATCCCGTCTGCGACATGGCAACACAATGTTTAAGTGATGGAGCAACTAATGATTTCTAAAGGTCCAGCATAACCTCGTTTTGATTTTCAAATGACCAGCTAATAAAGGATTCTGTCTGCTTTCTTCAGTACTGTAACAAGCTGCCCCGCTACCTTTAGGAATCTGCACATTCTCTGCAAGATCTCTCATTTCCTCCACACCTCAATACCCTCCCTCTAACTGGAGGTTGCTTAGCCTTGTCTCAACTCCCTAAATGCATTACTTTACACTTCTCTGGTTTGAATTCTTTCTGCCACCTGACTAGCTCAGAAGTTAAACTGACTGGCATGTAAATATTTGCTCTATCTCTCGCTCTCCTTGTAAACAAAAGTACCTCCCTGCGTCTTACCAGGACAGATCAGGAGTAACCTTCAAAGCCAAAGTTAAATATTTAAGAAAAATAATGAGGCTGGGGCAATGGTAATTCTACTCACTGCAGTCAACAGCACTGCAGCAGTGACAAACGGTCACAGACTAGAAACAGGAACTCTTCGGTTTTTATCTTAATAGATACTGCCTGGCCTGATGACTATCTACTGAAACAGACTGAACAGACTGGCCTGACGGAAATGCACAAGACTGACCCAGCAACACTGAAGTTTTGGCAACCACAAATATTTCAAAAGATGTATTAAAATGTACAATATGAGTAAAGGGCTTGGAACACAAGGACTGATTGTAACGAGTGCGAGGGGGATGCAGAATTGGTACGACACAGAATAGTTAAGGAGGTTGAGGGGCTAAGGAAAATGATGGGGGAGGTAGTTAGGGGTCACGGTGGGGATACGTCATGAGGGAGGGATATTAGACTGAGGAATATGATCGAGGGAGCAATTATAAGAAAAATAATAATAGAGAAAAATGATGACCATAATATGTAGGCGTTAAAAGCAGGCTATTTGGCCAATCGGGCTTGTTCCTCCATTAAATTTGAATTAGCTCGTCACATGTACTCAAATGAGTACAGTGAAATGTTTACAAGCTGCCACTTACTGCATTACCTTAGGTTACAGATTCATGAGTATTAACACTTAGGAAGGAAAATAAAGTAGTAAGTCAGGCATTACACACTTTCAAAACTACAAAGTTACAGTAATAAATTAGAAAAATAAAAAAAAGTTCAGAATAGGAAACCAGATGATGTCTGATCTAATAATCTTCCACTCCACTTCCCTACTTACGGTGACGGTGATGGGGGGGGGTTGGGGGGTGACGGTGATGGGGGGGGGTTGGGGGGTGACGGTGATGGGGGGGGGTTGGGGGGTGACGGTGATGGGGGGGGGTTGGGGGGTGACGGTGATGGGGGGGGGTTGGGGGGTGACGGTGATGGGGGGGGGTTGGGGGGTGACGGTGATGGGGGGGGGTTGGGGGGTGACGGTGATGGGGGGGGGTTGGGGGGTGACGGTGATGGGGGGGGGTTGGGGGGTGACGGTGATGGGGGGGGGTTGGGGGGTGACGGTGATGGGGGGGGGGTTGGGGGGGGTTGAGGGTGACGGGTGTTGGGGGGTGACGGCGACGGGGGAGTAGGGGGTGACGGCGACGGGGGAGTAGGGGGTGACGGCGACGGGGGAGTAGGGGGTGACGGCGACGGGGGAGTAGGGGGTGACGGCGACGGGGGAGTAGGGGGTGACGGCGACGGGGGAGTAGGGGGTGACGGCGACGGGGGAGTAGGGGGTGACGGCGACGGGGGAGTAGGGGGTGACGGCGACGGGGGAGTAGGGGGTGACGGCGACGGGGGAGTAGGGGGTGACGGCGACGGGGGAGTAGGGGGTGACGGCGACGGGGGAGTAGGGGGTGACGGCGACGGGGGAGTAGGGGGTGACGGCGACGGGGGAGTAGGGGGTGACGACGGCGACGGGGGAGTAGGGGGTGACGGCGACGGGGGAGTAGGGGGTGACGGCGACGGGGGAGTAGGGGGTGACGGCGACGGGGGAGTAGGGGGTGACGGCGACGGGGGAGTAGGGGGTGACGGCGACGGGGGAGTAGGGGGTGACGGCGACGGGGGAGTAGGGGGTGACGGCGACGGGGGAGTAGGGGGTGACGGCGACGGGGGAGTAGGGGTGACGGCGACGGGGGAGTAGGGGGTGACGGCGACGGGGGAGTAGGGGGTGACGGCGACGGGGGAGTAGGGGGTGACGGCGACGGGGGAGTAGGGGGTGACGGCGACGGGGGAGTAGGGGGTGACGGCGACGGGGGAGTAGGGGGTGACGGCGACGGGGAGTAGGGGGTGACGGCGACGGGGGAGTAGGGGGTGACGGCGACGGGGAGTAGGGGGTGACGGCGACGGGGGAGTAGGGGGTGACGGCGACGGGGGAGTAGGGGGTGACGGCGACGGGGGAGTAGGGGGTGACGGCGACGGGGGAGTAGGGGGTGACGGCGACGGGGGAGTAGGGGGTGACGGCGACGGGGGAGTAGGGGGTGACGGCGACGGGGGAGTAGGGGGTGACGGCGACGGGGGAGTAGGGGGTGACGGCGACGGGGGAGTAGGGGGTGACGGCGACGGGGGAGTAGGGGGTGACGGCGACGGGGAGTAGGGGGTGACGGCGACGGGGGAGTAGGGGGTGACGGCGACGGGGGAGTAGGGGGGTGACGGCGACGGGGGAGTAGGGGGTGACGGCGACGGGGGAGTAGGGGGTGACGGCGACGGGGGAGTAGGGGGTGACGGCGACGGGGGAGTAGGGGGTGACGGCGACGGGGGAGTAGGGGTGACGGCGACGGGGGAGTAGGGGGTGACGGCGACGGGGGAGTAGGGGGTGACGGCGACGGGGGAGTAGGGGGTGACGGCGACGGGGAGTAGGGGTGACGGCGACGGGGGAGTAGGGGGTGACGGCGACGGGGGAGTAGGGGGTGACGGCGACGGGGGAGTAGGGGGTGACGGCGACGGGGGAGTAGGGGGGTGACGGCGACGGGGGAGTAGGGGGTGACGGCGACGGGGGAGTAGGGGGTGACGGCGACGGGGGAGTAGGGGGTGACGGCGACGGGGGAGTAGGGGGTGACGGCGACGGGGGAGTAGGGGGTGACGGCGACGGGGGAGTAGGGGGTGACGGCGACGGGGGAGTAGGGGGTGACGGCGACGGGGAGTAGGGGGTGACGGCGACGGGGGAGTAGGGGGTGACGGCGACGGGGGAGTAGGGGGTGACGGCGACGGGGGAGTAGGGGGTGACGGCGACGGGGGAGTAGGGGGTGACGGCGACGGGGGAGTAGGGGGTGACGGCGACGGGGGAGTAGGGGGTGACGGCGACGGGGGAGTAGGGGGTGACGGCGACGGGGAGTAGGGGGTGACGGCGACGGGGGAGTAGGGGGTGACGGCGACGGGGGAGTAGGGGGTGACGGCGACGGGGGAGTAGGGGGTGACGGCGACGGGGAGTAGGGGGTGACGGCGACGGGGGAGTAGGGGGTGACGGCGACGGGGGAGTAGGGGGTGACGGCGACGGGGGAGTAGGGGGTGACGGCGACGGGGGAGTAGGGGGTGACGGCGACGGGGGAGTAGGGGGTGACGGCGACGGGGGAGTAGGGGGTGACGGCGACGGGGGAGTAGGGGGTGACGGCGACGGGGGAGTAGGGGGTGACGGCGACGGGGGAGTAGGGGGTGACGGCGACGGGGGAGTAGGGGGTGACGGCGACGGGGGAGTAGGGGGTGACGGCGACGGGGGAGTAGGGGGTGACGGCGACGGGGAGTAGGGGGTGACGGCGACGGGGGAGTAGGGGGTGACGGCGACGGGGGAGTAGGGGGTGACGGCGACGGGGAGTAGGGGGTGACGGCGACGGGGGAGTAGGGGGTGACGGCGACGGGGGAGTAGGGGGTGACGGCGACGGGGGAGTAGGGGGTGACGGCGACGGGGGAGTAGGGGGTGACGGCGACGGGGGAGTAGGGGGTGACGGCGACGGGGGAGTAGGGGGTGACGGCGACGGGGGAGTAGGGGGTGACGGCGACGGGGGAGTAGGGGGTGACGGCGACGGGGAGTAGGGGGTGACGGCGACGGGGGAGTAGGGGGTGACGGCGACGGGGGAGTAGGGGGTGACGGCGACGGGGGAGTAGGGGGTGACGGCGACGGGGAGTAGGGGGTGACGGCGACGGGGGAGTAGGGGGTGACGGCGATGGGGGAGTAGGGGGTGACGGCGATGGGGGAGTAGGGGGTGACGGCGATGGGGGAGTAGGGGGTGACGGCGATGGGGGAGTAGGGGGTGACGGCGATGGGGGAGTAGGGGGGTGACGGCGATGGGGGAGTAGGGGGTGACGGCGATGGGGGAGTAGGGGGTGACGGCGATGGGGGAGTAGGGGGTGACGGCGATGGGGGAGTAGGGGGTGACGGCGATGGGGGAGTAGGGGGTGACGGCGATGGGGAGTAGGGGGTGACGGCGATGGGGGAGTAGGGGGTGACGGCGATGGGGGAGTAGGGGGTGACGGCGATGGGGGAGTAGGGGGTGACGGCGATGGGGGAGTAGGGGGTGACGGCGATGGGGGAGTAGGGGGTGACGGCGATGGGGGAGTAGGGGGTGACGGCGATGGGGGAGTAGGGGGTGACGGCGATGGGGGAGTAGGGGGTGACGGCGATGGGGGAGTAGGGGGTGACGGCGATGGGGGAGTAGGGGGTGACGGCGATGGGGGAGTAGGGGGTGACGGCGATGGGGGAGTAGGGGGTGACGGCGATGGGGGAGTAGGGGGTGACGGCGATGGGGGAGTAGGGGGTGACGGCGATGGGGAGTAGGGGTGACGGCGATGGGGGAGTAGGGGGTGACGGCGATGGGGGAGTAGGGGGTGACGGCGATGGGGGAGTAGGGGGTGACGGCGATGGGGAGTAGGGGGTGACGGCGATGGGGGAGTAGGGGGTGACGGCGATGGGGAGTAGGGGGTGACGGCGATGGGGGAGTAGGGGGTGACGGCGATGGGGGAGTAGGGGGTGACGGCGATGGGGGAGTAGGGGGTGACGGCGATGGGGGAGTAGGGGGTGACGGCGATGGGGGAGTAGGGGGTGACGGCGATGGGGGAGTAGGGGGTGACGGCGATGGGGGAGTAGGGGGTGACGGCGATGGGGGAGTAGGGGGTGACGGCGATGGGGGAGTAGGGGGTGACGGCGATGGGGGAGTAGGGGGTGACGGCGATGGGGGAGTAGGGGGTGACGGCGATGGGGGAGTAGGGGGTGACGGCGATGGGGGAGTAGGGGTGACGGCGATGGGGGAGTAGGGGGTGACGGCGATGGGGGAGTAGGGGGTGACGGCGATGGGGGAGTAGGGGGTGACGGCGATGGGGGAGTAGGGGGTGACGGCGATGGGGGAGTAGGGGGTGACGGCGATGGGGGAGTAGGGGGTGACGGCGATGGGGGAGTAGGGGGTGACGGCGATGGGGGAGTAGGGGGTGACGGCGATGGGGGAGTAGGGGGTGACGGCGATGGGGGAGTAGGGGGTGACGGCGATGGGGGAGTAGGGGGTGACGGCGATGGGGGAGTAGGGGGTGACGGCGATGGGGGAGTAGGGGGTGACGGCGATGGGGGAGTAGGGGGTGACGGCGATGGGGGAGTAGGGGGTGACGGCGATGGGGGAGTAGGGGGTGACGGCGATGGGGGAGTAGGGGGTGACGGCGATGGGGGAGTAGGGGGTGACGGCGATGGGGGAGTAGGGGGTGACGGCGATGGGGGAGTAGGGGGTGACGGCGATGGGGGAGTAGGGGGTGACGGCGATGGGGGAGTAGGGGGTGACGGCGATGGGGGAGTAGGGGGTGACGGCGATGGGGGAGTAGGGGGTGACGGCGATGGGGGAGTAGGGGGTGACGGCGATGGGGGAGTAGGGGGTGACGGCGATGGGGGAGTAGGGGGTGACGGCGATGGGGGAGTAGGGGGTGACGGCGATGGGGGAGTAGGGGGTGACGGCGATGGGGGAGTAGGGGGTGACGGCGATGGGGAGTAGGGGGTGACGGCGATGGGGGAGTAGGGGGTGACGGCGATGGGGGAGTAGGGGGTGACGGCGATGGGGGAGTAGGGGGTGACGGCGATGGGGGAGTAGGGGGTGACGGCGATGGGGGAGTAGGGGGTGACGGCGATGGGGGAGTAGGGGGTGACGGCGATGGGGGAGTAGGGGGTGACGGCGATGGGGGAGTAGGGGGTGACGGCGATGGGGGAGTAGGGGGTGACGGCGATGGGGGAGTAGGGGGTGACGGCGATGGGGGAGTAGGGGGTGACGGCGATGGGGAGTAGGGGGTGACGGCGATGGGGGAGTAGGGGGTGACGGCGATGGGGGAGTAGGGGGTGACGGCGATGGGGGAGTAGGGGGTGACGGCGATGGGGGAGTAGGGGGTGACGGCGATGGGGGAGTAGGGGGTGACGGCGATGGGGGAGTAGGGGGTGACGGCGATGGGGGAGTAGGGGGTGACGGCGATGGGGGAGTAGGGGGTGACGGCGATGGGGGAGTAGGGGGTGACGGCGATGGGGGAGTAGGGGGTGACGGCGATGGGGGAGTAGGGGGTGACGGCGATGGGGGAGTAGGGGGTGACGGCGATGGGGGAGTAGGGGGTGACGGCGATGGGGGAGTAGGGGGTGACGGCGATGGGGGAGTAGGGGGTGACGGCGATGGGGGAGTAGGGGGTGACGGCGATGGGGAGTAGGGGGTGACGGCGATGGGGGAGTAGGGGGTGACGGCGATGGGGAGTAGGGGGTGACGGCGATGGGGGAGTAGGGGGTGACGGCGATGGGGGAGTAGGGGGTGACGGCGATGGGGAGTAGGGGGTGACGGCGATGGGGGAGTAGGGGGTGACGGCGATGGGGGAGTAGGGGGTGACGGCGATGGGGGAGTAGGGGGTGACGGCGATGGGGGAGTAGGGGGTGACGGCGATGGGGGAGTAGGGGGTGACGGCGATGGGGGAGTAGGGGGGTGACGGCGATGGGGGAGTAGGGGGTGACGGCGATGGGGGAGTAGGGGGTGACGGCGATGGGGGAGTAGGGGGTGACGGCGATGGGGAGTAGGGGGTGACGGCGATGGGGGAGTAGGGGGTGACGGCGATGGGGGAGTAGGGGGTGACGGCGATGGGGGAGTAGGGGGTGACGGCGATGGGGGAGTAGGGGGTGACGGCGATGGGGGAGTAGGGGGTGACGGCGATGGGGGAGTAGGGGGTGACGGCGATGGGGGAGTAGGGGGTGACGGCGATGGGGAGTAGGGGGTGACGGCGATGGGGGAGTAGGGGGTGACGGCGATGGGGGAGTAGGGGGTGACGGCGATGGGGGAGTAGGGGGTGACGGCGATGGGGGAGTAGGGGGTGACGGCGATGGGGGAGTAGGGGTGACGGCGATGGGGGAGTAGGGGGTGACGGCGATGGGGGAGTAGGGGGTGACGGCGATGGGGGAGTAGGGGGTGACGGCGATGGGGAGTAGGGGGTGACGGCGATGGGGGAGTAGGGGGTGACGGCGATGGGGGAGTAGGGGGTGACGGCGATGGGGGAGTAGGGGGTGACGGCGATGGGGGAGTAGGGGGTGACGGCGATGGGGGAGTAGGGGGTGACGGCGATGGGAGTAGGGGACGCGATGGGGAGTAGGGGGTGACGGCGATGGGGGAGTAGGGGGTGACGGCGATGGGGGAGTAGGGGGTGACGGCGATGGGGAGTAGGGGGTGACGGCGATGGGGGAGTAGGGGGTGACGGCGATGGGGGAGTAGGGGGTGACGGCGATGGGGGAGTAGGGGGTGACGGCGATGGGGGAGTAGGGGGTGACGGCGATGGGGGAGTAGGGGGTGACGGCGATGGGGAGTAGGGGGTGACGGCGATGGGGGAGTAGGGGGTGACGGCGATGGGGGAGTAGGGGGTGACGGCGATGGGGGAGTAGGGGGTGACGGCGATGGGGGAGTAGGGGGTGACGGCGATGGGGGAGTAGGGGGTGACGGCGATGGGGGAGTAGGGGGTGACGGCGATGGGGAGTAGGGGGTGACGGCGATGGGGGAGTAGGGGGTGACGGCGATGGGGGAGTAGGGGGTGACGGCGATGGGGGAGTAGGGGGTGACGGCGATGGGGAGTAGGGGGTGACGGCGATGGGGGAGTAGGGGGTGACGGCGATGGGGGAGTAGGGGGTGACGGCGATGGGGGAGTAGGGGGTGACGGCGATGGGGAGTAGGGGGTGACGGCGATGGGGGAGTAGGGGGTGACGGCGATGGGGGAGTAGGGGGTGACGGCGATGGGGGAGTAGGGGGTGACGGCGATGGGGGAGTAGGGGTGACGGCGATGGGGGAGTAGGGGGTGACGGCGATGGGGGAGTAGGGGGTGACGGCGATGGGGGAGTAGGGGGTGACGGCGATGGGGGAGTAGGGGGTGACGGCGATGGGGGAGTAGGGGGTGACGGCGATGGGGAGTAGGGGGTGACGGCGATGGGGGAGTAGGGGGTGACGGCGATGGGGGAGTAGGGGGTGACGGCGATGGGGAGTAGGGGGTGACGGCGATGGGGAGTGGGGGGTGACGGCGATGGGGGAGTGGGGGGTGACGGCGATGGGGGAGTGGGGGTGACGGCGATGGGGGGGTTGGGGGGTGACGGTGATGGGGGGTGGGTCGGGGTTGGGGGTTGAGGGTGATGGGGGGGGTGATGGGGGTTGAGGGTGACGGGTGTTGGGGGGTGACGGTGATGGGGGGGTGGGTCGGGGTTGGGGGTTGAGGGTGATGGGGGGGTGATGGGGGTTGAGGGTGACGGGTGTTGGGGGGTGAAGGTGATGGGGGGGTTTGGGGGTGACGGTGATGGGGGAGTTGGAGGGTGACGGTGATGGGGTTGACGGTGATGGGGGGGTTGGGGGGTGACGGTGATGGGGGGTTGGGGGGTGACGGTGATGGGGATGTAGGGGGTGACGGTGATGGGGGGTTGGGGGGCGACGGTGATGGGGGTTGGGGGGGGTGGGGGGGTTGGGGGGTGACGGCGATGGGGGGGTTGGGGGGTGACGGTGATGGGGATGTAGGGGGTGACGGTGATGGGGGGTTGGGGGGCGACGGTGATGAGGGTTGGGGGGGTTGGGGGGTGACGGCGATGGGGAGGGTTGGGGGGTGACGGCGATGGGGGGGTTGGGGGGTGACGGCGATGGGGGGGGTTGGGGGGTGACGGCGATGGGAGGGTTGGGGGGTGACGGCGATGGGAGGGTTGGGGGGTGACGGCGATGGGGGAGTGGGGGGTGACGGCGATGGGGGAGTGGGGGGTGACGGCGATGGGGGAGTGGGGGGTGACGGCGATGGGGGAGTGGGGGGTGACGGCGATGGGGTGGTTGGGGGGTGACGGCGATGGGGGGGTGGGTCGGGGTTGGGGGTTGAGGGTGATGGGGGGGTGATGGGGGTTGAGGGTGACGGGTGTTGGGGGGTGACGGTGATGGGGTGTGGGTCGGGGTTGGGGGTTGAGGGTGATGGGGGGGGTGATGGGGGTTGAGGGTGACGGGTGTTGGGGGGTGAAGGTGATGGGGGGGTTGGGGGGTGACGGCGATGGGGGGGTTGGGGGGTGACGGCGATGGGGGGGTTGGGGGTGACGGCGATGGGGTGGGTTGCGGGGTGACGGTGATGGGGGGGTTGGGGGGTGACGGTGATGGGGGGGTGACGGTGATGGTGGGGTGGGGTGTGTGGGGGGTGTGGGGTTTGGTGTGTGGGGGGGTGTGGGGGGTGGGGGTGTGGGTGGGGGGGTGTGGGTGGGGGGTGTGTGGGGGTGTGGGGGGGTGTGGGTGTGGTGTGTGCGGGGGGTGTGTGTGTGGGGGGTGGGGTGTGTGGGTGGGGGGTGTGGGTGGGGAGTGTGTGGGGGTGTGGGTGGGGAGTGTGTGGGGGGTGGTGTGGGTGGGGAGTGTGTGGGGGGGTGTGGGTGGGGAGTGTGTGGGGTTGGGGGGTGTGGGTGGGGAGTTTGTGGGGGGAGTGTGTGGGGGTGTGTGGGTGGGGTGTGGGGAGTGTGTGGGGGGTGGTGTGGGTGGGGTGTGGGGGGGTGACGGTGATGGGGGGGTGGGGGGTGACGGTGACGGGGGGGTGGGGGGTGACGGTGACGGGGGGGTTGGGGGGTGACGGTGATGGGGGGTTGGGGGGTGACGGTGATGGGGGGTTGGGGGGGGGATGGTGATGGGGGGGTGGGGTGTGTGTGTGTGGGGGGTGTGGGTGGGGGGTTGGGCGGTGTGGGGGTGGGGGGTTGGGCGGTGTCGGGTGTGGGTGACGGTGATGGGGGGGTGGGGGGGTTGGGGGGTGACGGTGATGGGGGGTGACGGTGATGGGTGGATTGGGGGGTGACGGTGATGGGGGGCTGACGGCGATGGGGGGGTTGGGGGGGTGACGGTGATGGGGGGGTGACGGTGATGGGGGGGGGTTGGGGGGTGACGGTGATGGGGGGGGGGTTGGGGGGTGACGGTGATGGGGGGGGGTTGGGGGGTGACGGTGATGGGGGGGGTTGGGGGGTGACGGTGATGGGGGGGTTGGGGGGTGACGGTGATGGGGGGGGTTGGGGGGTGACGGTGATGGGGGGGGTTGGGGAGGTGACGGTGATGGGGGGGTGACGGTGATGGGGCGGTTGGGGGGGTGTGTGGGGGGTGGTTGGGGGGGTGACGGTGATGGGGGGGTTGTGTGGGGGGTGGTTGGGGGGGTGACGGTGATGGGGGGGTGACGGTGATGGGGGGGTTGGGGGGGTGACGGTGATGGGGGGGTTGGGGGGGTGACGGTGATGGGGGGGTGACGGTGATGGGGGGGTGACGGTGATGGGGGGGTTGGGGGGGTGACGGTGATGGGGGGGTTTGGGGGGTGACGGTGATGGGGGGGTGACGGTGATGGGGGGGTGACGGTGATGGGGGGGTGACGGTGATGGGGGGGGTGACGGTGATGGGGGGGGGTGACGGTGATGGGGGGGGTGACGGTGATGGGGGGGGGTGACGGTGATGGGGGGGTGACGGTGATGGGGGGTGACGGTGATGGGGGGGTGACGGTGATGGGGGGGTGACGGTGATGGGGGGTTGGGGTTGACGGTGATGGGGGGGTTGGGGGGTGACGGTGATGGGGGGGGTTGGGGGGGTGACGGTGATGGGGGGGGTTGGGGGGGTGACGGTGATGGGGGGGGTTGGGGGTGACGGTGATGGGGGGGTGTGTGGGGGTGGTTGGGGGGGTGGCGGTGATGGGGGGGTGACGGTGATGGGGGGGGTTGGGGGTGACGGTGATGGGGGGGGTGGCGGTGATGGGGGGGTGACGGTGATGGGGGGGTTGGGGGGTGACGGTGATGGGGGGGTGACGGTGATGGGGGGGTGACGGTGATGGGGGGTTGGGGGGGTGACGGTGATGGGGGGGTTGGGGGGGTGACGGTGATGGGGGGTTGGGGGGGTGACGGTGATGGGGGGGGTGACGGTGATGGGGGGGTTGGGGGGGTGGCGGTGATGGGGGGGTGACGGTGATGGGGGGGTGGGGGGGGTGACGGTGATGGGGGGGTGACGGTGATGGGGGGGGGTTGGGGGGGTGACGGTGATGGGGGGGGTGACGGTGATGGGGGGGGTTGGGGGGGTGACGGTGATGGGGGGGTTGGGGGGTGACGGTGATGGGGGGGGTGACGGTGATGGGGGGGTTGGGGGGTGACGGTGATGGGGGGGTTGGGGGGGGTGACGGTGATGGGGGGGTTGGGGGGTGACGGTGATGGGGGGGTGACGGTGATGGGGGGGTTGGGGGGGTGACGGTGATGGGGGGGTTGGGGGGGTGACGGTGATGGGGGGGGTGACGGTGATGGGGGGGTTGGGGGGTGACGGTGATGGGGGGGTGACGGTGATGGGGGGGTTGGGGGGGTGACGGTGATGGGGGGGTTGGGGGGGTGGCGGTGATGGGGGGGTTGGGGGGGTGGCGGTGATGGGGGGGTTGGGGGGGTGGCGGTGATGGGGGGGTGACGGTGATGGGGGGGTGACGGTGATGGGGGGGTTGGGGGGTGACGGTGATGGGGGGGTGACGGTGATGGGGGGGTGGTTGGGGGGGTGACGGTGATGGGGGGGTTGGGGGGGGTGTGTGGGGGGTGGTTGGGGGGGTGACGGTGATGGGGGGGGGTTGGGGGGTGACGGTGATGGGGGGGGTTGGGGGTGACGGTGATGGGGGGGGTTGGGGGGTGACGGTGATGGGGGGGTGGGGAGGTGACGGTGATGGGGGGGTGACGGTGATGGGGCGGTTGGGGGGGTGTGTGGGGGGTGGTTGGGGGGTGACGGTGATGGGGGGGTTGGGGGGTGTGTGGGGGGGGGTGGTTGGGGGGGTGACGGTGATGGGGGGGTTGGGGGGTGTGTGGGGGGGGTGGTTGGGGGGGTGACGGTGATGGGGGGGTGACGGTGATGGGGGGTTTGGGGGGGTGACGGTGAGGGGGGGTTGGGGGGGTGACGGTGATGGGGGGGGTTGGGGGGTGACGGTGATGGGGGGGTGACGGTGATGGGGGGGTGACGGTGATGGGGGGGTTGGGGGGTGACGGTGATGGGGGGGGTTGGGGGGTGACGGTGATGGGGGGTGACGGTGATGGGGGGGTGACGGTGATGGGGGGGGGTTGGGGGGTGACGGTGATGGGGGGGTTGGGGGGGTGACGGTGATGGGGGGGTTGGGGGGGTGACGGTGATGGGGGGGGGGTTGGGGGGTGACGGTGATGGGGGGGTTGGGGGGGTGTGTGGGGGGTGGTGGGGGGGTGGCGGTGATGGGGGGGTGACGGTGATGGGGGAGGGTTGGGGGGTGACGGTGATGGGGGGGTGACGGTGATGGGGGGGTGACGGTGATGGGGGGGTGACGGTGATGGGGGGGGTTGGGGGGGGTGACGGTGATGGGGGGGTTGGGGGGTGACGGTGATGGGGGGGTGACGGTGATGGGGGGGTTGGGGGGGTGACGGTGATGGGGGGGTTGGGGGGGTGACGGTGATGGGGGGGTGACGGTGATGGGGGGGTTGGGGGGTGACGGTGATGGGGGGGTGACGGTGATGGGGGGGTGACGGTGATGGGGGGGTTGGGGGGTGACGGTGATGGGGGGGTGACGGTGATGGGGGGGGTTGGGGGGGTGGCGGTGATGGGGGGGTGACGGTGATGGGGGGGTGACGGTGATGGGGGGTTGGGGGGTGACGGTGATGGGGGGGTGACGGTGATGGGGGGGGTTGGGGGGGTGACGGTGATGGGGGGTGACGGTGATGGGGGGGTTGGGCGGGTGACGGTGATGGGGGGGGTGACGGTGATGGGGGGGTGACGGTGATGGGGGGGTTGGGGGGTGACGGTGATGGGGGGTGACGGTGATGGGGGGGGTTGGGGGGGTGACGGTGATGGGGGGGTTGGGGGGGTGACGGTGATGGGGGGGTGACGGTGATGGGAGGGTGACGGTGATGGGGGGGTTGGGGGGTGACGGTGATGGGGGGTTGGGGGGTGACGGTGATGGGGGGGTTGGGGGGGTGACGGTGATGGGGGGGTTGGGGGGTGACGGTGATGGGGGGGTTGGGGGGGGTGACGGTGATGGGGGGGTGACGGTGATGGGGGGGTTGGGGGGTGACGGTGATGGGGGGGTGACGGTGATGGGGGGGGTTGGGGGGGTGACGGTGATGGGCGGGTGACG